>NC_061115.1:158408306-158627517 GCF_002878395.1 Capsicum annuum | reverse complement strand
TATATATTCTAAACTATCTATTGTTGATTCTAAATTTGATATTTCTTTTTTTTTATGATTTTATTGAGTCTTTACTAACTCCGACAACTATGTTATACTGTAGTCTTTCAATCCTTATTTTTAATTCTTTACGTTTTTCAGATATTATTTGTTTTAATTCTTTATATTTTTGTAATTTTTGTTCATTATTCATCTAAGCAATATTTATAATATTTTGGTGGATATCTAAATCTAATTTTATCATAATTAATCAATTGATCAAATAAATCCAAATATATACTATTCCGTAACTTTAAACAACATAGGCTTTGATACCAATTGTAGGGGGTGCGGATAACTTGGATAACTTAAATAGATCTATTATAACTCTAATGGATCTATTTTTATTTGTGCGTGGATGTTTCTTAACTTTTCTAAACATTTTTATTTTTAATTTATTTATTTTAGTTTTATTGATGTTCATATGTTGGGGGGTGATTAAATGGTATTTGATTAAATGATTTACTGTAATATTCTTTAGTTTTTTGTCTTAATCTTTGTAATTCTTGTATATTATTTTGAAGGTATTCTAAATATTCTATATCTTTTGTTCTAAAATATTCAATTAAATTCTCTTTCATAAGTATTTCTGTTAATCTTATTTCTTTCATATCTTATCTCCAATATTTTAAATATTATAGTTTACCATTTTATCCTAAAGTAGTTGTAATACTGCAAATTTCTTTGTAATAATTTATTCTAATTGTACTATATCTGATATTAAATTCTATGTTGTGTGAATAGCTGAGTGAACAGAGGTATTGTACCAATACTCAGTCATAGGAAGACAAGAAAATCAGTTAGAAGCATCCTCATTACAGTAGCACCTCAAATAAGTTTCCAAGCATCTATTTAAAACCTCAGTTTGGTACCTCAAATAAGTTTCCAAGCATCTATTTAAAACCTCAGTTTGGCTACTAAACTGAGGGTGATATGCTGATGAAGTATGTAACTTAACACCTTGTAGAGTAAATGGCTCCTTCCAGAAGGAGCTGATGAAAACAACATCCCTATCACTAGTAATAACATCAAGGAATCCATGCAGCTTAACAATATTATTCAAGAAAACCTTAGCAACAGTTTGGGATGTATAAGGATATTTAAGTAGAAGAAAATGCCCATACTTGCTAGGTCTGTCGACCACCATTAGAATCACCTCATAACCATTTGATTTAGGTAATCCATCAATGAAATCTATGCTAATTTGCGACCAAACCACATCAAGTATGGGTAAAGGCTGTAAAAGTCCAGGATATGCAGCCAAATCAGACTTATTCCTTTGGTAAATATCACAGTTTTGAATGAATTTCTTTACCTCCTCTCTCATGTTCTTCCAGTAAAAGAGGCTGAGAAACCTTCTTAATGTAGCCTCTACCCCATAATAAACTCCTTGGGGGCTTGCATGCCACAATGTCATGATCTCCCTTCTCAATTCCTGAACCTTGCCAACTATCAGTCTGCCTTTCCTTCTTAGCTGACCTTGACTTTAAGTGAATTGTTTGTGAACTGTAGGATTAGTCTGAAAATCTGTAATAAGTTGTTGAAGTTCTGGATCTATAGTCCAATTATCCACAATAGCTTGGAATAAATCAGTATTTATAGAAGAAATGAACAAAGCTAATAATTCTGCTCCAGTAACTCTTGACAAGGCATCAACCATCTTGTTGTTAACTCCCCTTTATACTCTATATATTAATCAAATGGCATCAGCTTTGTCAACCATAAGAGCTATGAATTAGTATGTCACTTTTGCTCCATATGTAACTTTAAAGACTTCTGTTCAGTCTTTATTATAAACCTTTAGCCTAAAAATTATTGAGACCATTTAGTGACAGCTTGAACAATGGCCAATAACTCCCTGTCATACACTGATAATGCAACATGACTTGGTGACTATGCCTTGCTGATGAAAGAAATTGGATGTCCCTCTTGCATAAGTACAACTCCTATTCCAAATCCACTAACATCAGTCTCCACCACAAATGTTTTGTTGACATCAGGTAAAGCAAGCATGGATCTTTCAACTTTTCAAAAGCATCTTGAGCTGTAGTTGACCATTTAAAATTGTTTTTCTTTGTTAAATTATTTAAAGGCCTGCAAATCATGCCAAAACCTTGTATGAAACTCCTGTAGTAATTATCCAATCTCAAGAACCCTCTTAGTTGCTTAAAAGTAGTTGGAATGGGCCATTTTCTCACACCTGCTATTTTCTGAGGATCTGTTGAAACACTTCTGCTGATATAAAGTGTCCATAATTTTCAATTTTCTGAACCCCAAAGAAACACTTGATCCTTTTATCAAATAGCCAATGCCTAATCATTTCCTTAAAAATAGACCTCTAATGCCTTACATGTTCTTCAATTGTACTTCTGTAAATCAGAATATCATCAAAGAAAACTAACACATACTTCCAAAGAAATTGTTGAAATATAGAATTTATTAATCCTTGAAAGGTAGAAGGTGTATTAGATAAGCCAAAAGGCATTACCAGGTATTCAAAATATCTGGAATGGGTTCTAAAAACAGTTTAAGGCGCATCATCTACAACCATTCTTAATTGGTAATAACTAGATCTTAAGTCAATCTTTGAAAAGATTTTGGATCCTCCTAATTCATCCAATAAATCTTCAACAATAGGTATAGGAAACCTGTTCTTCACAGTAAACTTATTTAAGTCCCTATAGTCAACACACAACATCCAGGTACCATCTTTTTTGCCCACTAATACCATTGGGGATGCAAACGGACTACAACTAGGTTGTATAATCCCTTGGTCTAACATCTGTTGCACCAGACCTTCAATTATGTCCTTCTTAATGGAAGGATATCTATGTGACCTCTTATTCATAGGCTCAGTCCCCTCCTGCAATATAATTCTATGATTAAATACTCCCCTATGAGGTTGTAAGCCAGTAGGTTCCTCAAACAACACTTGAAACTCTAATAATAAATTCAATAAAGCTTGATCACATTCAGTTTTATCTTCCTCAAGTAATGCTGGGTGACACTTCATTTGTTCACTCCCCATAAGCATGACTTGAATCATACAAAGTTGAGATTGGTTACTGAGTATTTAGCTAATTTACTAGCTCCAAAATTCTGCACCTGGTTCCAACTCCTCTCAGCAGATGTTTTCTTCCCTTATACCAGAATTTTATGGTCAAATTCCTGAAGTTCATCTTGATATCTCCTAAGGTCAACAACCACTGAACCCCCAATACTACACGACATGAACCTAAAGGTAATAGCATAAAATCTGTTAAAAATTTAGCTCCTTGTAGTAACCAAGTAATAGTAGTCATTTTATCCACTTTCATGATCCCATTTGCTACAGCAACCATTTGAGAACTGGTAGATCTAACCAGATAACCTAATTGTTGTACTAAATCAGGATCTACAAAGTTATGAGAACTTCTTATGTCTATCAATATATGCAACCCTTTTTTGGAATGATATCCGATCACCTTAAGTGTCTTAAAACCCAAAGAACCATTTAAGGCAGGTATTGAAATCTCCATGTGCTCAGCATGTTGAGATAACTCACTCTTTCTCTCCCCATCTTCATGCAACTCCACCTCAGTTTCAGACTCTTCATCTTCTGTTTCATCCCCTTCTTCTAACTCCAACAAGTACAATACTTAGTAGTCTTACATATATGGCCCATAGTATATTTTTCATTGCAAAAATAACACAATCCTTTTGCCCTCTTCTCATTAATTTCTTCTAAGCTTAAACGTCTTCTATTTAGATTCTTATTATAGTTTTCTTGGGTGATGTTAGGAGTAGGTAGTAGTGTATTATTATTGAAAGGTTTTTTATCTCCTATATTTCTTGAATTAAACACCTGATGTGAACTTATAGGTGGTTTAACAACATTCAAGTAAGCTTCTTGCAGTCTTGTACTTCTGTAAACTTGAGATAAGGTAGTAGGGTTGGTAATCCTAACAACAATGTTAAGCTGAGGTGTCAAACCCCCAATGTTGCAACTAATGGCATTTTCTTCTGACAAATTCACCCTTGTAATATGCCTTTCAAACATAGCCTGATACTCTTTGATAGTCCCAACTTTCTTAAACTTCTTCAATTCATCCTTAGGATCATCAAAGCCAGATCCAAACCCCTTCACTAATTCCATCACATACTCATTCCATCAAATAGGTTGAAGGTACTATCGATACCTAATAAAGGATAGATGCCACGAAATTACCTATCCTTCCATATGTAGTATGGCTATGGTAATTTTATCAGAAGCAGATAATTTTTCATTCAAAAACATTGTTCAATCTTGAACAACCAAGAACATAAATCATCCCCTGAAAACCTCAAAAACTTCTTGCGCGACCACTTCGGGAACTAGGAATGGGAATTATGATAACTGCCAGGGGTTTGATCTCTGTGCCCCATCTCAATTGATTGCCTAACCCTCGATGGTTCAACTTGATGTAATGGAGATTTATCTCTCCTATTCTCTACAAAATTCACCAAATGTTCCTTTAATTCCATTACCACCTGATCCAACCTCTTTAAGGTAGTAACTTCCCCTGTCAAATTGCTCACATCTATAGTCAATTTCTGCAACATATCCCTTATTTCTCCCATGTCAGCTGGAGAATTATCAATGGATCGAGTTGTTTTCATCATGATTGCCAAGAATTCAATTGGCTTTGATACCAATGATACTAACTTTTACTCGATTGGAGGAGTTCGAATGAACTCGAGGATTGAAATTACCACTTCAGGAGCAACTAACTCGAGAAAATAGTTAATGAAAATGAGAATTGAGAAAAAAGAGAGATTTTGAGAAAGAAGAATTAATGTTTGTATATCTATATGAAAATGAATGGATTATATGTTTATATAGAGCTCATGATCCAAGATCCATTGACTAGGCTACTTGAGTTAGTTATAACTACTTAACTAACTTTAGTTGCTGAGTAACTAACTATACTGTAGCTTTCTAGTGTTAACTAACTTCTGAAACTTATTACAATTTCCCTACTTATTAATATTGTGTATTAAAATACGCTGATGTATAGTTTCTCCAGACAATCATTGCTTGCTGCCACCACATATCTGATTTTGTAAGTTTTGATAGCATAGATTTCTTCTGCAAGTTTGTAATCCTTTTAACTTGTGCAATTCGTTATTTAATAAACTCCATCTTTTTTGTCTTTTTCTTTTTCTGAAAAATCAGTTCTAATTCAGTTAATGCAATATTACCTAAAGAAAGAAAAAAATCTATGTAGGAGACAAGTGAAGATGCAAAATCTGCTCTTCAAGGTACTATCCTACATTTGCAAGGATTAGACATTGGTTACATATGCAGACCAATTGTCACATGGAGACTGAAGCGAATCCGAGATTTGAAAATTCCAGATGTCTACACTACCTTTTGCATAAGGTATATCAATATTTAAAAAGATTTTAAGTATATTTTATCATTCAATACATGTACATGGAACAACCATGGCTCACTGGTCATCGTATGTGTAGGAGACGATTGAAGAAGTAAAATTTGCTCTTCATTATTCACGCATAAATTCAAGATGCGCTCCTTGACCCTTTGATTTCAAGTTGATTTGATGAATTTTTGTTTGATAAAAAATATATATGTTGAAAGATAAATAATGGAATTTTAATTTTTTTCAATCTTAGCAGAATATATACACAATGAAAATCCAATATTTTTTCCGTTATTTGGTGAATTCTGATGAAGTTCGATCATTTGATGTTGAGGTCATAGGTGTCCTATATCCGTTGAAAGTTTCAATTCATACAAGTATCACAGTGTGTGTTTTGCACATGGATATTCATTGTTGCCTTTATAATATCTTAAATTTTTTGTTAATGATATAAAATGTCATATTACCCCATGTCATTAGCTTATAATTATTGTTTTATTATGTTGTGGGATTATTTTGTTACTGATTGTTAAATCTTTGTAAATTTGCAATTTTAAAGTATTTATATTGCTTACGTTGGGAAATGAATTTAAATTAAAAAAATAAGTTTAATGAATTGTTTCGCTCCATTCCATCTGGTTTAAATTAGTTTTTATATGTGTAAATTTGATCATATTTCTTTGATATCTATCTAATAATGATATGCACAATTTTTTTTTTTTAAAATAATAAATTAAAAAAGAACTGGACAAAATCAGAATTAGATCAGAAAAAAATCCAATAAAATTCATTTCAAAATTACAGGAATTTTCATCTGTTTTTAGATTCAAAAAGTATATGTTTAAAAAGAGTTATTATTTTAACCAAATATAAAGATTAAAAAAATAGAGAAAAGGTAAAACTTACAATTTTAGAGATGATTATAACTTCTTCACTTTAGCTTAATTATGAGAAAAATAATAGCTAATAACCTAAACCAACTGCAACGCCCTCACCCATGTATGCTTAACCTCCTCATTTCCCATATCCGATCCCTCATGCATTATTACACCCAATATATAAACTAGACGGGAGAGCCTGCGCCAGCGCGGGTCCAATAAAAAGCATGCATTGATTTTTATGTGAAGTAATGAAAACATCCTAATATTGTTAAAAATACATCACAACAAACATACATGAGCTTACCATTAGGAGAAGTGAACACTATTGTAAGGCTACAGAACAAGGATGGAGAAATAGCAACTTTGTGGCTATTAGATATAACTAAAGGGATAAAGGGGCAAGAGGAGATTGTTATTAGGAACAACTGAATTCAGCACTACCGTGGAGACCCTCTTTCAGTCAGGATTAGCAGCCTTGAATTTTTGCCTAAACGCATCCCTACATGTTTTTTGTTATGCCAAACTACTGACAACTTCTTAAACATAAACTCAAAACAGAGAAGGAGTGACGGATTACATGAACACAAACAAAGCAGTAGGAGGGCGTTTTGGAGCATTTGAGTTCTTGGGTTTCTTTTCCCTTTTAGCCTTTGGCTCTGTTGATTTCTCCTTTTTCCTGAACAACATTACATAGTATGTAAGTACAATATAAAAAATGCAGTCAACTGTTAAGGAGATAACGACAAGGACAACCATAAAACAATAGTAACACTAATATAAGAAGTAAAAAATTACTTTGCTGCTGGTTTCTTTGTTTCACTGTACAAACAAACAGGAATAACCAAATCACCAAGATTCCAAGAATATGAAATTTGGCCAATAGGATGAATTGAAAGTGAAAAGAGATAACATAGGAAATGTGCTAATCAATGCAATGGGTACATCTTTGTTGTATTCTTCACTGCAATAATGAAAGAAAAACTCATAAAACCTTCTAATAGAAATAAAACCACAACACAATTCACGACTGCTCATATATACTCACTTTGTTTATACATTATGATCATGGTTACAGCATTTATACATGTATTTATAAATTACGTAAGCTGGTATCTGAAAATCCAAAATAGTAAGACGAAAATTTCAACAGTAGATGCAAAGTAAAACATATAGTAGCAATAGAGTGTGGTTGATTGTGTCATACACAAATGCCAAATTTGATTTCTAGCATGCACCCATCCCGTCAAATTAGATAAGAAAAAGTACTTGATAATGACATCATATACACATATTCGAAAGAAGAAAAAAAGTGATTTTTCCAAACTTGAATGAGTAAATGGTGAACAATAGTTTATGACAAACTATAAAAAAATTATTTGATCGCTCAACTCGCCAACATCCAATGTTCACATATAAATTCTATAACATTTACCATGCATACTGTACTTCCTCTCTCTCTCTCTATATATATATTTCTAGACCTAATCCATTATGTATATTTGTCCCTAGAGATAATTTTTCAATAGAAATATTGTAAGTTTATGTAGTTATCACATGTACTGAAAAATCAACGTTTATTTTATAGAAGTGGTTTAATTTTTGATGTTTTAAGAATATTTATAGAATTACAACCCACAAGTCTATCATGTAAAATCCTCAAAGAGCAAAAATGGGAGTAAAAGCCCGAAATCTTCTTATTCTTTTTAGTGAATAAGCAAATAAATAAAGATGATCACTCAACTTAGCTAGCGAATATAGTATTACATCTGACAGGAGAGGAAAGTGATGCACTACATTTTCACAAAAATGAAACAACTTGTAAAATCTGAACATTTCACCAACCTGAGAACTAAAGAATTATGTACAGAAAGCAATACCTCAGTAGAAGTGACTGTGATAATGCATTGATCGTAATCAGCTTTGCCATCACAAACCTTGATACGAGCACCACTTGTTTGTTTTTCACTTTTAATCGAAGCTTTTTCTTTGCCAATAACGTAAAATTGAAATTAAAGGAATCATAATCAAGCACCTAATGAGAAAGCCAAATCTGAAAGTCAAAAATAATTCTTCAGAAAATGTCAATATGCTTGGTAAAGGAAAAGAACAATTGAGAGAAGTGTTATCTCGCTACTGCTATTTTTGTATAGCTTCTAATGCAAACACTAATTTTGATTTTTCTTTATATATATAGTTATCCTTAAAAAGATGTTTTAACAGTCATCCCTCTTATTTTATTCATCATCTTATTTCTGATTTGGTGCAGTTATTTTTATTTTCTTTATTGAAGTGTTGTCTTTATTTATTCTTTGTACTACTGCATTTTTTAACACATCAAAGCTACTCTATCATAAATATAAGAATTTTTTCTTGATTCTTAGGACTTGAGGCAGTAGCTCTAAAGGTGTTAGCATACTTAATCTGTCTCTTCTGACTACTGTGAAACCAAGCTCACAACATGATCGTTAGCTAAAACCTTTTTGCTTGTCATCATCATAATCAACACAATAATCAATAATATACTCCTCCCATGTTGAAATTTATTCACTCATACCACAGAAAATTAAAATCCAACCATGCAGCTTCGTTGGAACATTTTAACAAACAGTTAGATAGCAAAAGTGACATAATTAATGATTTTGCATAAGTATGATGCTGATCCTTCTTTTTCTCCGAAGCATCAGACCATAAAATGAAAGAGTGAATAAAAAATATACCCCACAATTTGTTTCTCCTAAATTACTCTCACTGAATAAGCTGAAATTAAACTCAGAGGAATCATACGCAAGTAGAGAAAATGAACCTAAACGCAGACTAATCAACACACAGAGATTTGAAAGAGATACATACATACCTGAAAATGGAGAAGCAGAGCACAGAAGATGAAAAAGAAACAATTTAACTGTTGAAAATAGAGAAGAAGATAAGCAGACTAAGCTGTTGTATATAGAAAATAAGGCAGGCACCTGTATTGCTGTGGAAATACCGCATCAAATAACCAAATTATAAAGACTATAATACCCCTTAGCTGGAGCATGCAAAGACTAAAATGTCCCTGTGAGGAAGCACACATGACAACCATCACCTGTGTGCTTCACTCACATTTATATATAGTAGTAATACCACAAAAAATAGTATTCAATATTCAATTTCTTTTAATATGAGATGTGATCTTTTTATTTTTTTTAATTGGTATTATTTTCTCTATCATTTTGTTGCATAAGTTACTGCTCAAGAGGCGAAATCAAAATTTGATATTTGTGAATTTCAATTTTAAAATGGGACAACAATCTCAAACTAATTTATAACAACTATCAAATTAGCGAATGAGGAGGCGAAGCCAAAATTTAATGTTTGTGGATTATAATTTTAAAAGAGGACAACAACCTCATCATAATGTATGACAACCATAAAATTAATGAATAACTATCAGTATTTGAAAAAGCAATGGACTACTTAAACACTATATAAATATAAGTTAAGCAAGAAAAGGCTAATATTCAGATTTTCTTTAAAGTGATAATGCTTTTTATTTTGTTTTTCTTTAATTATCAATTTTTATTTTATTCAAAAAAATAATAAAATAAGTCTACCTATAGCAAAAGGTGAAAAAACTAGCTGAGAGCATATAAGGCAAAAAGAATAAAATAAAATTGCCAAGGTGAAGAAACTGGAAGAGATCATGTAAGACAAAAGTGAGAAATGTAAGCTGCCAGTAATTTGAACCCATCTACTACAACTTCTAGGCTTTCCTGACTGTGTAAATACCTTGGAAAATTAACTACTCTTTGAATATGGGTTCACACGTACCTTTTTTTTATCATCTTTCCTTGATCTTTTGAGTATATATACAGTCTACTTAAAAGTTTTTGGGTTCATCTGAACTTTTGAATAGCAAGGTAGCTTGCTTCTAAATACTACTCCATCATAAATTTTTCATCTATCTCTCTAGATAATTTATATTGTTTTTTCTTTTATTTTGCACTTGATTTTGTTTTTGACTCCTATCCTTCAAATTAAGTATGCTATTTATTTTTTAAAGTGCGATAGTGTAATTGATAAGATCATAGTAACAGATAAGCCTCGGTGGTTTAAAACATTAATCTTCTCAGTGCTAATTAATATAAAGTTATTGATGAGATGGTATCTATCTCCTAAATGTGATCATTTTAGAGAATATAAATATGAGTAATATGAAAGACCTAAAAAAAATGAAATAACTTTTAATAGGACAGTAAGTAGGGGCTTTAAGCTGTAGGTGACAAAAGAGTTAGAAAATGAGGTGTAGGTGACTTAAGTCTTAATAATTGAGTATAGGTGACAATTACTTTATTATGGATTAAGAAAGTTGAGGAAGTTTGAAAATAAACCATAAGTTTTAGAATTTACACTTTGATTCATATGTTAGTTAATATAACAGGAAATCGAGGAAAAAAGGTGTTTTTTTCTCTCTTCTCATCCGTTGTTGTTTTCTCTCTCTTCACAATTATTGTATTTCATTGTTGTTGCTACTTTATTTATCATCTTTTGCTTCATTATCATCATCTTCTACTTCATTATCTTCTTCTTCTTGTCGACCATTATTGCTGCTACTTGATTGTTGCTACTGCTACTATCATGACTACTAGTCATGCCTTCTCAAGACTTTCACTGTAGCAAGAATTTCTGGTGATGATGTAGACTTTTGCATGGCGGGTATATTGTCCTCTATATGGGAGAAGGGTGATCAGCAGAAAGGCTGAGAGATTAAGCTCGTTTGATTTGTGCACTAATTCAGGCAAAGGTTTTGATAGGTTAATAAGCATGTAGTTACGCAACGTTTGATAGGATTGGTAGAATCAGTTTAGATCAAACATTACGTAATTCCAGACTAATTGACCATCAAAACCTTTGAAGCTTTGTTGAGGAATATTCATTGAACAATGCTCGATAAATGTGAGTTGTTCAACTATTGGGACCACTGCTTGAGTGTGCATCAACATATTTTGACCTAAAACAAACATAGCGAACCCCATATATATCGTTTAAGCCTACTGAAGAAAGTGTTCTGGAAGCCTTCTGAAGGCCTTTTATAATGCCACAACTTCGAAGAAAGTGTTCCTCGTTGACAAGCTCATAAAAGACCAAGAACTCTATACTGGACTCAACGACAAGATTGAATACAAAATTAGCAAGTTGGAGGCAAGCTTGAAAATAATCAAGATTCACATACTACAACAAGCCTCTGATCTTCTCCAAGATATGTTGAAAGCATGCTAAGGCTAGAAAACATAATCAATTATATATATATATATATATTGCTAAGGGATTAATGATACTCAATCTGTCTTTCAATCTTGTTTGTGGTTCCGATCAAGTCAACTCAATAGAAGTGGACCTAATCAGAACCACAAACAAGAAGACGTAGGATGCAATTTAAAATTCAAAAATTGACGTCTTCGCTTAGATTCCTTATTTAACTGTAGCTGTTATTAGCACAAGTTTTTTTGACTTACTGTATATTATTTCAACCCTCGATACTCGTGAGGCTGCTTTCTTTCTTGGTGTTATGCTATTTTCTATGTAGGTGACCATCCTGACTACGTTACCTAGTCGCAGCTCCCTAACAAAGAGATCATCTGCACTATTTTTTCAAAGAAACAACAGACGAATTTTTTATTACTGGATACACTTTCATATTTGCACTTGATTCAAATTTCTTATGTTCTAAGTCAGTTTCATCGGTCAGATTCGCTAGAAGTTCCTTTTTACCCTACGTTTCCTCTTTAATTAACTCTCAGTTGATATAATCTTTCATCAACCCCCATTTACCCTCACAAACATTCTCCTACCGCTCTTTCTGGCGTATAATCACCATTTCGAGAAACCCAACCATATAAGTTTGGGCCAGGGCAATAACTATATTGATTTTTTATCTTAGTTGAAGTAGTGGGAGGCTTCGAAGGCCCTCTCAGAGTCCAATGCACCCTAAAAGTTAGTCCAATCACTATAGAATCTCTTTACAATGACACCAAAACTAGATCCCTTCATAATGCTTGACACATAAACATGAGCAACAACCGACATTAAATCTTAATAGGGTATCAGAACCATATTCATGGTCCCTCAGCCTTATCAGTTCAAACCTATCAAACTTAACTGTAAAATTACAGATATCTTATTTGAATAATCAATGACTATACGGTAAAAACAACATTCACAAAATTAGTGTACTCTATCTGTGTTTTTACGATAACATTATTAGTAATACATACCTGCCACATATGAAGTGGTTCCATCTGCAAGCAGCTTATTCTTCCGAACCCATCTTTACTGTAGCCTCTTGTTTTGGTCGATCAAAAATTGATCAATTTTCAGTTCCTTATATCTACAAAGAAGAGGAAAAAATTTAATGTCAAATAAGAGAAGAACAAAATAAACATTATCCATCTATTGCAACAGATGTGGAGTCTGTTGCAACAGATGTAGAGTCTATTGCAACAGATGTGGAGTCTGTTATAACAGATGTGGAGTCTGTTGGAGTACATTAAATCAGACTTGCTAGTGGTTTGACTTGTCCAACGGTTGCTCCGTCTGTTGCAACATCAACAACAGCATAAACTACAAAGAAACAACAAATAAAAAACACCAATAACAAAGAAACAACATCATTTGTTCCAACACCATCAACAATAAAGAAGCAACATTCTTTGTTCCAACACCATCAACAACACCTCATAACAAGTTCCAACAACATCAATAACAACATCAATAACAAAGAAACAAATAAAATACATACAAAAAAAATGATATTGCCAACAAGGCTTTTAAACTTCTCCCAACAGATGACTTCTTTTGCATATTGCAATAAAAATTCTCGATTCATTTATTAAACACTTAAAGTTCCTTCAAATTTTTTATATAAATATGATATGGGTAAATGATAATTCAATAAAAAAAATAGATATAAAAAACTTGCAAAGAAGAAGACGAGAATGAAAGAACAATAGTGAACCATACCTTACCTGTAATGTCAAAAGGGGATCAAAACAACAATTTTAATCGAGGAAAAATATGGATCGATTTAGATCTGAAAGGATCTTTATGAGAAACAGGAGAGAAAAGAGAGAAAAAGGCTGTGATAACCCTAAAGAGGAGAGATGAGATAATTTAGGGTTTAAATATTCATTAATTAATATTCATTAATAACTTGAGGGGCACAAGAAAGACGGGTGACATTGAAAAGATAAGATAAGGCTACTAAATGAGATTTTTGAATTATCTAAGAAATATTTTTTACCGTCTTTAGTAGTACTATTTTATCTATCTTTCTTCTATTGGACAGAAGCTTGCTTTAAAATTAATAGAAAAAAATATTTTCAGACAGATATGTCATTTGTAGCAACAGATATCAATATCTGTTTGAAAAAATCCAACAGCTCAGTCATCTGTAACAATAGAGCAAATGTCTATTTGATAGGGTCATCAGATATGTCAGCTGTTACAATAGATATCAATATCTGTTTGAAAATTTTCAATAGCTCAGTCATCTGTCACAACAGATACAAATATCTATTTGATAATTAAATCAGATATGTTATATGTTCCAACATATATGAATATCTATTTGAAAATTTCCAACAACTCAGTCCTTTGTTGCAACAGATTTTATTACAATTGATTTAGGTAGAACTATGGATAAGTTCATAGGGCCAACTACAACATCAATTGAGTCTTTACAATTGCATGGTGTTGGTATTGCGTTTATCCCGACCCGAGTCATCGATCGATTACTGTGAGTTGAAAAGATTCTCATTAACTTAATGTTAAGCTATTACCTAAATTGATTTAGGTGGAACTAGGGATGAGTTCATAGGGTCAACTATAACTTTAATTGAGTCTTTGTAATTGTATGGTGTTGGTATTGCGTTCATCTCAACCCGAGTCGTCGATCGATCACTCTAAGTTAAAAAGATTCTCATTAACTTAATGTTAAGCTAGTACCAAAATTGATTTTGTTAGAACTAGGGATGAATGAGTTCATAGGGTCAACTACAACATCAATTGAGTCTTTACAATTGCACAGTAATGGTATTGCGTTCATCCCGATAAGAGTCATCGATCAATCACTCTGAGTTGAAAAGATTCTCAATTAAATTAATGTTAATCTAGTAACTAAATTAATTTTGGTAGAACTAGGGATGAATGAGTTCATAGGGTCAACTATAACTTCAGTTGAGTTTTTATAATTGCATGGTGTTGGTATTGCGTTCATCCCGACCCACGTCATCGATCAATCACTCTGAGTTGAAAAAATTCTCATTAACTTAATGTTAAGCTAGAAACTAAATTGATTTTGGTAGAACTAGGGATGAATGAGATCATAGGGTCAACTACAATTTCAATTGAGTCTTTGCAATTGCATGGTGTTGGTATTCCATTCATCCCGACCCGAGTCGTTGATCGATCACTCTGAGTTGAAAAGATTCTCATTAACTTAATATTTTAAAAACTATATCTTTAAAAATTTTAAAAATTAATTAAGATCAATTCGGAACAAATTAACTATTTCAAAACTTGTCATTCTTTTCCAAAATTACAAATCAACCCATACAAATCATCCATTTGTGGAAAAATCTTTTTCTCATTTCAAATCTCAAGTTCTCGCTCTTATCTCTCTCTCTCTCTCTCTCTCTCTCTCTCTCTCTCTTAATAATACAGACAACAACTACCAACATATTGCTCAACCCTTCAAAACAAATCATTTTTCTTCCCATTTTCGACCACATAGTTGTTATTTTCGATTTTATTCTCGCTTTTATCCGTTGTTTTCTCTGTCTTTGCAGGTAACTGAGTTCGAGAAGATTTATTCATTTATTTTTTATTCTAAAAATTAGGGCTTTTTAGTTAATAATGAAAAGAAAGACTTTTAGTTGTATTATCTTCGAGAATGGGTTAACAATTTTGAGTTTTGATGCTAAAAATGTAGGAAGTACCCGAGAAAACCCTAGTTTTTATTGTAGTATTTTGTTGGATGTCGTGGTATTATTAGATGGTGTTTGTGGTGTTATTGGTGGCTGTTGTTGGTGGTGTCAGTATTTATGATTTTGGTAGTTATGTCGGTGGTTTTGGTGTTGGTATTAGTGGCATTGGTGGAAGTGTTGGCAATCTTGGTATTGTTGTTGGTATTTGTGGAATTGGTAGTGGTCTTGGTGGTCCATCTATTGCAACAGGTGGAAGATTTGTTGGGAGATATTAAATAGGTCCTCAAACAGATTTTTCATCTGTTCCAACTGATGGGTTATCTGTTGGATATTTTCTTGTAATGTGGAGTATAATAATTTATTAAAAATTTTCTTACCTTTTTTCAAAAAATTATGCAGACAACAAATGTAATGTATTTTTTATTTTTCTATTGTTTGTATTTAAAAGATGTCTCCCAAAAGAAAAGAAACTGTAAGTGGATCAACTTCTGACCACCAAACAAAAAATGCTAGAGTATAGATCGATTTGGAGGAACTTCCTGAATATCTCAGTCAGGGCAAAATAAAGCTGAGGAAAGTGAGAACTCCTTCTCACCAATGGGGTGTGAATTAATATTGAAAGCCCAACATGATCCTGTCAAAACCATTGTATTGTCAGATTTCGAGTTATGATGACGATAGATTACCCTATAAAATAACTGGTGATCTTGTACCTAAATGTCATTTGGGAAAAGGTTTTGATGAATTTAGGAGTATTATGAAGAATGAAAACATAGACAGACTTTTTAAGAGGAGTTTCTTTGCATACTTTCTTAAGCTGCCTGAGGACCACACTCTTCGTTTCCAAATAAGCATGGTTATGTACACAGGGGATGATAAGGATTCAAAGTAGGGCAAAAAAAAGATGGATGAAATCTGGAATAACTACTGTGGCATGCCGGTTTGTTTTGGATTGAAATAGTTTACCATAGTGACCGATTTGAGATGCGATGGTCCAGAAGAACCTCTCATTAAGGAAACACCCCACAAAAGGTCCAACAAATGCAACGATAAAAAAGATGGGTTGTTAGGCATTGTTGGACGTAACTACAAAGCGGGGGATTTGATAGCAGATCTCGAGGATAAAAACATACCAAAGCAGTACAGGAAGAAATTATGCTTAGTTTGGTTTGTCCATTTTGTTATATTGGCAAGAGACGTTAGGAAAGTCATAGAAGATGATTTGTTGGCGCTTGGTGATGAATTTGAGAAATTTAACAATTATTCCTAGGGATATAATAGCTATTACTTAACTGTCAAACATTTACTGACAAAGCTATCCCCAGGGACGATCACATTATACGACTTTTATGGTAAAATTAATCACTCTTTTACTCATCCATTAATTTATATTGAATATAGTTATTATAAATTTTTTTGCTTGCTTCCTAGGTACATTTTTTAGGTTTGAGCATTTGAAGCCATTCCTCTCCTCCGAAAGCAGTTCAAGAATTACCCAGATGAGGTTTCTCATCCAAGGATCCTTAGGTGATTGGCTGCAAAGAGCAGCAAAAAAATTAAGGAGACTAATCTCTTTAACCCCTCGGATGATGCAGTACATCTTTTTTCAACTAAAATAGTTTGACTCAAAGAAAGATATTAAAATAGATGTGCCATCTGTTACGACAGATGGATCATCTACTGCAACAGATTACCCATCAACTGTAACTGATACAACAGATGTGTAATATGTTGTGACAAAAAATCCATATTTTGTAATAGATTAACCATCTGTTGCTCTGGTTCCCCGAACCGGACTCAACAGATTACCCATCTACTACAAATTATGCAATAGATGGGTAATCTGATGCAATATATTATCAATTTATTGCAATATACAGATCAACTATTGTGATGGATAGATAATCTGTTTTATAAGTTGGATGCATTAACATATAGCCCAACTGACTGTAAATTATTATTATATGATCTAAATGCCTTATGTCTTTTTTATATGTTGTGCATCCTTGGATCGTACCTACTGAGCAGGAGTTGGGGATGACTTTTTTATTACTCTAGGTCTTATTGATACAACAGCAAACCTAAAGATGGAGATAATAAAGAAGGAATTGACTGGAGCAACAACCATACAAAGAGCAGTTAGACAAGGTCAGCCTAATGTTGAAGCTCTTCATGACTAACCTACTGTAACAGATCCGGGTGCTTCTTCTGGGGGTGTTGTTGGTGAAGTTATTGATGATGGTGGTAGTCATCCTAATGCTACTTCTGCTGCCAATCGTGATTATGAGCAAGTTGGTTCTCAGGAAAAAATAAATACGTTTGAAAACACCCCTTGCACAGGTCCTTCTTACCCTTCTTCACCCTCATGTTCTCATTACAAATGCAAAGTGTATAAGGAAAGAGAGGATAAACTCCTTGAAAAATTAGAGGCTATTACTAAAGTTGTCGAGGAGTTGAAATCCATGAGGGGTTTCATACCATCCAAGAAGGTGAGGCAGCCATACACTTCTATAGTGGCAGTTAGGAGAAAGAGAAGAAACATTAGCCAAATACTCTCCATTCTAAAAATAAAAAAAATTACAACTCCTCCCGCTTTAAGAGTTGTTGAAGTTCAGGGAACACTAAAGAAGGTGGACATATACGCAACACTTGGCGATGAAAAGAAGAAGGAACTAGAAAAAATTATGACTGACGAGACGAAACCTCCACAAGAATACACCATGCAATTATTTGCCTCCCACGACTTCATGAGTATGACAAATATGTGTGAGTGGTACGTGGACAATGTAAGTTTACTTTTGTTAACCTAGCCTTCCAATCTACTCCATGAAGAAGAAGCTACGCAACAAATGTGTAATCTGTTGCAACAGCTGGGTGTTCTGTTGCAACATAATACACATCTGTTGCATAAGCTACGTTAGCTAGGTAATCTGTGAACTGATTCAGAGAACCCTCTACAATAGAATCTTTTTACTGTGTTTTTCTTCTTTACAATTACTAACCTATTTAAAAATTATCTTCTTATACCACAGTATATTGATGAAATTCTTTGCCTCATGAGAGGCAGACAATTAGCGTACCCGGATGCTTATGATGCTACCGATAGGATAATGGACCTCAACTTCTACAACAATTTCAAGAGTAGGTACGATACTCTCCGTAGGAAAGCTCCTCCCGGTGCTTGGGGATTTGATCAGTTAGTTTCTATATTCAAATGGGATGAAGACATGATTAACTATGTTAGAGGGAAGGGGCCATATCCACATAGCAAGAGCTAGACAAGGCAAAAAGAATCCTTGCAGTCATGAGCGTGGAAGTCAAATATTTTCTCGTTTTTAAGATACTACTCGATGAGGGAAAGATTAAGGTTTATGATTGCAACTTACCTATATTAGGGGAGGCCATATTTTTAACCCACTTGCAGTCACTCTTGAAGTTGTTCCTAAGTTGTTGACGCAGAGTAAACTGATGGATTATTTACCGGTGGAAGTCTTGAAGAAGAAATCATGGGATTTTCAAGGTCAAAATAAGAACATCCACCTTCAAAAAAATAAAATCGATGCCGCATGCGGGACATACTCGCTTGCATATATCGAGTGTTTGCTGACCGACATAGAAATGGACGGTATATACGACACCATTGTGAAAAAAATGCAAGAGGTATGAGCTTATGGGGTACTAACTAAATGGTTGAAACCCGTGTATAAAGAAAAATATGTACAAAGACAGAGATGAACACGATAATAATTTTTTATTTTAAGCCACTTTGTTCACTTTATATTGTAGTGGTAATTTTTTATGTCTAACGAAATTTAAATTTTTATAATGCAAAAAATTGTCTATTTGTTGTAACAGATATCATACTTGTTGTGGCAGATTGATTATTTGTTACTATAGGTTGGTCGACTATTGCATGATGCAGATGTTTCTGTTTGTCTGTCGCAACAAATATACAATCTGTTGCAACATATAATCTATTTGTTGAACCTGATAGGTAATCTATTAGAACAAATAACAAAAGTAGGAGGACCTGGTATATAATTTCCAGCAGATGACCTACATGTTGCAAAATATGTCTAAATCTGTTTGATAAGATATACCGTCTGTTGTAGCAGATGTATTATTTGTTGCGATATTTGAATCTAGTATTCCATTTCAATTAACAAATTCAAAATTAAGGATTAAATTATATTCATAGACATCATAAAATAAATCAAAGCCTTTGAAAATTTCATGAAATAACTCAACAAATAAGTGAAATGTAAAAAAATTATTATGGGTACAAATGATCTACTTTACAAATAAATCAATAAGTTAACCAAGGAGGATAGGTAATTACATTGACAGACTCAATCTATAAATATCTACTCAATATGGACAAGTTGTTCTTCATCCGGTGTTACGAAACTTGGCTTTGATCGTCGTAATTCTTTAATGTCGCTTGTGTACAGTTTTTGAGCTTTTGCTTCTCCGTATTTTCATAAAAGAGAAGCATATCTTTTGTGGAGTAATCTGACATCAAGTCCATCATTTTGTACTTGTAATTCATCGCTCAAATACTCGGTGTAATCGTCAATAAAAAGACCGCAATTCCTGCATTTTAAAAAAATAGATAACTCATATCTTACAGTTCATGTAAGTATTGTGAAATTTATGAAATGAAACTAAAGCATGATACTTATATTTACAGGCTACCAATGGTTTGTTGAGCAATTCCTTCAACATATTATACATCAAATGGATTACCTATTTTATCCTAGTATGCTTCAATCATCGACCAATCAGTACGAACTTTTTGGTCCAAAAAGACCCTCATATAAAGGTAAGTAGGCAATATTTTGGCCAGCTTTTATATCTTACACGACGGCCCAAAACATCTCTTTCACGACATCGAGTCATAAACTTGGATTTGCCTCTCTTTTAGAACGAAGACAGCCAACACCCAATGGAATTCATCACCACAATTGAGTGGGATGTACACTTCATTGATCAAATGCCAAGGTAAGCCAGATGAAATGCTAAAAACTTTGATGATGTTAATTAAACATTCCTCATTTTGAAAAACTTCTGGCTGTTATTGAAAATACCTATCGTAGGCATTATTGATGCAAACTTTATACAAATAATTGTCTGTCATGTATCTGTATTGTTCTTGTGTTTACAACTTGGCCTTCCTTTAGAGGTAGTAAAAATGACATCGAAGTGTTGTACATATTATCAAATATTTTATATTACGCGATGAAAAAATTAATGCACAAATGTAATTAAATAAAGTATTAATTAATAGTAATATGTATGGCATTTAAACCTCCTCCTTCCAGTAAGTTTGGGATTGTGACATCAAATAGAACCAATTCTTCATTTTGGGATGTGCAACAACCAAGTTGAACATATCAAAACCAAGACTCGGCTCATTCACTTTGTAGTGTTCGTTATTTTGGTTTCTACATGATGATTTATATGTATTAATGTCATATTTTTACAACAAGAATTGTATAAATCAATATCTTTAAAACTGATTTATGTACCTGCCGGCATAATGCTTTAACATCCCATCATTAATCCATTCTGAATAGTCATTGATCAACTTTGTGAGTTTTTTTGAAGCCTCATCCGAGATGTTGAACCCTTCAAACAGATAATACTTCCGTTCTCTCGAACTGACAGGCTTCACTTTTTCTTCTTGTTTGGAAGCAGTTATGGATTATCAACTATGATATTATGCTGGTCAATAGTAGCTTCTACTGTGACATCCACCTGAAACGCCAGAATTGTCAATGCTAATTTCAAATATATAATATATTGTCCATCTGTTGCAACAAATAAGTCTTATGTTGTAACAGATGGATCATCCGTTGGGACAATTCGAAAAGGTGATCCATCTGTTACAACTTAAGGCTCGTCTATTGGTAGAAACTAAAACAGTACAAAAACCTGTTTGATTTGCTCAAAAAACAGACATATGTTGACATCCACCTGAAAAGCCAAATTATCAATGCTAATTTCAAATATACAATAAATTGTCCATCTGTTACAATAAATGAATCTTATGTTGCAATAGATGGATCAGCTATTTGGATAAATTTGAACAAGTGACCCATCTGTTTCAACATAAGACTCATCTATTGGTAGAAATTAAAACAATGCAAAAACCTATTTGATTTGTTCAAACAGACGGACATATGTTGTAACAGATACGTATTTGATGCAATAGGTTAGACAACAATTGTAACAGATGTATATATCTGTTTGATAATTTTTAGCAGATGTATCATCTGTTGAAACAGATATGTTCCTGTTTGTTTGTTGGAACAGATGATATATATTCACCTTCTTCAGCTCATGCTACTCTCCTGTGGCCCTTGCACATTCAACAACGGTGCAAGACAAAGACAAAGGCGTTGCAATTTTGCTTCTTTTGATGCTTGATGATGCCTTGGAAATATCTTTCCTTCTCCTCTTAGCTACCTTGATCTCTAGTGGAGTGTATGAATATGAAATCCTTCTTTGATAGTACATTAATAGCATTAATCACTCCATTATGCTTCATCTTGCAGTCTTAACATTTGCATGTAGAACATTCGCTAGATGTGGCAAAATATAGAGAAAAATCTGTATAACCAATATAATCATAATCATAATGGCTTGTTGTTTCAAAAACTGTAAGAAAAGCATCATTAGCTCCAACAGTAGCACCACTACCACTGCCACTACCATCATCAACAACAAGAAGTCCACCCTCCAAAATTATTTTTGTTGTGATGACTGTTGCGCTAAACAATTTCATTTTTATTGTATCAACGACCTTAGGGTCCAATAAAGTTTGCACAGACCATAAATTAATAAAAATGGCATCTTCACCTCTCGCTTGGTTAAAACAATCCACGGATGGACAATCCAAAATAAATTAGTGCATATATTAGAATGATGATAAAATCATTTAAAATAATCATTAATTAAAATAAAAACTTAATTAGAATTAGACTTAATGCTTCCTTCGGGGGATTGAAAAGATCAAGAAATTTTATATTTTTATCAGTTTTGACCGACAACCATATCAGGATTCTTGGACAGGAAACTTTTTCCTGGTAGTTCACTTGTTGTCTCAAATAAGAAATGGCTTTAAATGCCCAAGCCTATAACATAATGCCAATAAATCAAAAGCATTATTGAATAAAAGAAATAAATTATATCATAATAAAAGATATATTTACCATGAAAGCCCATGGAAAGCCATATAAGTTGACTGTCTTTGGCGTTAACGGAGTCAACAAATATTTGACAGCCATTTTGAAGCTTTCATAATCCCAAGGATAGTTGTTAAATGCCTCAAGATCCTCGGAGAGATTTATCAACCCGAGGCTTATGTTGTTGTTAACGTTTCTCGCCCAAAGAATATTATGTACAAACCAAACCAAGAACAATGATTTCTTATGCTTCTTTGAAAGTCCTTTACCTTTCAATGCTTCTATCAAATTTTTATTTTTGGATCTTGGACCAACAATGGACACCAGGTCATCACGATCACTCGACTTGTCTTTGCCCATTTTGGATGTACAGAGTGCTTTTTTTGGTGTTAGAGTAGGTATAACTTGAGAAGGAGAAGGAGGATAACATTTTAGTCCAGTAACTATGGCAAACTCCTTCCAACCAAAACAAACCGGCATGCCATAGTAATTTATCCACACCTCATTCCTCTTATCTTTGTTTTCATACATAAACATATGCTTGATAAGATTATATACCATTTTCATTTGAAAATGAGCATTGTTGTCCTCTGACAAATTAAGATATTGCCCAAAGCAGCTTTCCTTGAGATAAGAATCCAATTTTTATTTTTGAAGTATTTTTCTGAAGTGATCGAAAGATTTTGCCATGGCTGACTTAACCACAAAATCACCTGTTAAATCTGTGGCACCATCGCACTGCATTCTCATAGGATAACGATCAATGCTGAAGGTTTTGACCAACTCTTCGGTGGAAGGGCTATTAGCATTTGGATCATCTGTTATGAAACATTCCTCTTCCCCGTGTTCATTATCTTCTGCTCTTGATTGAGATAACCCTTGTAAAGCAATCTCATAGAGTGGTGGATGTAGCCTAGCTACTTTACTTGTTCCTTTACTTGGACTTGATTCGATTTCTTTTCTTTTGGGAGCCATATTATCTTAAATTAATAGGAACATAAAATAGATTATAATCGATTAATGCATCATTAAAAGGGGATAACAGTAAATCTAACATGCACAACAGTAAAATAACAGTTCTAACAGACCACACATCTGTTGTACCAGGTATGTTATCTGTTGCAACATATAATCGACATGTAGCAACGAATGAGTAAATCATTAGAAATAATAAAAATAGCTCACTCATCTGTTGCACCAGGAAGGTTGTCTATTATAATATATGACCAACCTGTTGCAACGAATGAGTAATCCGTTGGAAATAATAAGAATAGATCACTCATCTATTGCGCCAAAAAGGTTATCTGTTGCAACATATAACCAACCTATTGCAGCAGATGAGTAATCTGTTGGAAATAATTATAACAGATAACTTATCTGTTGCACCAGGCAGAATATCTGTTATATCATATAACCAACCTATTGCAGCGGATGAGTAATTCGTTGGAAATAATAAAAATAGATCACTCATCTGTTGCACCAGTTAGGTTATCTGTTGCAGCATTTAACCAACCTATTGCCGCAGATGATTAATCCGTTGGAAATAATAAAAATAGATCACTAATCTGTTACACCGGGTAGGATATTTGTTGAAGCATAGAAGCAACTTGTTGCATCAGATGAGTAATCCATTGAAAATAATAAAAATAGGCCACACATCTGTTGAAATAGATCACTCATCCATTGCCAAATGAGTTATTTGTTAGATCAATATTGTTTAGATTTCTTCCAAATAGAAGAGTCATCTGTCGCAATAGATGAATGGTCTGTTCTTTTCATTTTTGTATTAGATGTTTAATTTGTTGCATCAAATATTTTATTTTTTGGAATAAATGGTTTATTTGTTGGATCAGATGGTTTATCTGTTGGATCAGAGGGTTAATCTGTTGCATCAGATGGTTAATTTGTTGCATCAGATGGTTAATCTGTTGCGTTTGATGGTTAATCTATTGCGTTTGATGGTTAATCTATTGCATCAGATGGTTAATTTGTTGCATCAGATGGTTAATTTGTTGCGCCAGATGGTTCATCTGCTGCAACACTATTTTACCAAGAAAAATAATAAATCAACCAGCAACACCTACACAACACATGCACACTAAGAACATCAACGGTGACAAAAAATCACCAATAAACCAAATCAACAATTCGATAACAAAAACTACAATAACAACAAAAAATTATATTTCACACCAAAAGGAGGAGAAAAATACTAGAAATTAGGGTTTTATTCTGTCCACATTTCAAATTTAGGCAAGAAATATTTAAATTGTTAACCAATACTAGAAGAGAAGTTGACTCAAGTCATAATTTTTACCTGTGAAGAAGAAATGGGACACTGAAGAACTCGAATTTGTTGTCGCCGGAGAATTTGGATCAAGTTCCTCTGTTTCTTCACGTCGATTAACAGTTGAAAGTAAAAAAGAAACTCGCCCAGCTATTTTTCACCGGAGCTTGAAGGGAGAAATTTTGCAGAACTGTTGGTTGGGAGAGAGTTAAGAGAGACTGTCTCAAGAGAGAAAGAGGAGAGAGACGATTGATTTGGAGGAGAGGGGTGTGGGTTGATTTGTATTTTTGAAAAGATTAGAAAATTTTAAAAATATTAATCAAGTCCATAATTAACTTAATCAAGTTTCCTAATTATGTTTAACCCTTTAAGTTGATCGATGTCACCAATCTTTCATTGAAGACTTAAAAGACATCTTCCTTCAATTTTCTCCAGTGAGTAGCAAAAGAAGGGGTAGAATAGGAAAAGACTTTAGTCATCGATAGGGACATTGAAGGAGCATCATTAATTAATTAAAGAATACTATGGGCATATCTATATACTCCATTTTTTTTTAGTATATACTGCATTATTATGTAAATAATAATAATAGTAGTAGTAGTAGTTGTAGTAGTGTAGTAGTAAAAATATTTGTAGGATTATAAGTGTCAACATCAGAAAAATCATATTCTAAAAAATAAATTTAATTTAAAAATAAAATATAGATAACTAAAATTGCAAAAATAACTGTTTTTAAAATCTACTGATTTACAATAAAAATATGTGTACAAAAATAGTTTTTAAACAGATTCGTACAGTTTTAGGCTAACACTAAATGATGTACCCATTGTTAAAAGATTAAAAGTTTAATAAAAGAAACTTATTATTTAAATATAGATAAATTAAAAAGACCTTAATTTTTATTTTAATAAACATATGTAATTTAAATTTTTTATTTATGTGAGAATTTGTAAACGCTACCGTACATCATCTGCATATTTTTTTGTTATCTTTGTAATTTAAAAGGATAAAATTATTTTTATTTGATTCGGAGATGAGGAAATATTTTTTAATTTAACTCTTTAAAGTTATATGTAAGTGGTTATTTTTTTTTTTAATATGGAAATGAGAAAATATTTTTTTATTAAACTCACAAAAGTTATACATAGGTGATTTTCTTTTTCGGAAAAGAGTATTGAAATTGATTTAAAAATACTCTCATTTAATCTATTAGATCAGAAATACCCTCTAAATATTGAAATTGATTTAAAAATACCCCTTCATCCACCTTTATGACTCAAAAATACCTTTACAACTGACGATTTTTTTAAATCATAATTAAAAATTTAAAAAGGGTCAGAAATATCCTTCAAGTATTGAAATTGGTTAAAAGAATACCCCTTCATCCACCTTTATGGCTCAAAAATATCCTTGCAACTAATGATTTTCTAAAAACATAATTAAAAATTTTATTAAATGTGTGACAATTTTCTATTGGTTGAAACTAAATCAATTAAAATGTTAAGCTCAATTTGGACTCAGCTAAAACTACCCGATCCAAATCCTACAAAATTAATCATAATTTTGATTGGTGAATGGTATGAAGTGTGTCGGGTGAAGTGGTGACGCACAGAAAATGCATTTGCCAGTGATGGCAAGACAATTTGAAGTATATGAATAAAAATAATGACAACTATTTAGGAAAGAATGTAGTTTTTTTTACAAATTAAACGTGTCACATAAAATGAAATGGAGAAAATAACAAAATAGTGTTGCCTAAGACGTGGCATATCCAAGGCATCTCAATCAGGGGCAGACCCACGTGGTCTGTGTCGGGTGCTTGAGCACCCATTGATCCCGATAAAATTTTTATATATTTATATAGAAATACAACAAAATTGTTTATAATGTATTGTTAAGCACCCATAGACACAATGATTGTTGGGTGCTTGGCTTTGATGTGGAACTTAAGCACCTTGATGCCTAAAGTGGCATGGGTTTGATTCATAGTAGCAAAATACTTTTTTCTCTTTTTTTTTCCTTAAAGGAAGTGAGCACCCACAACCTTCAACTCTTGGATCCACCCCTGATGTCAATTAGTTTTGATAGCTAACATAGAAATATACATCACAAAGAAATACCAAACTAACATTATAATTAGGGGATAGAATTCTTAACAACATTACATTAGACTGACAGATTCTAAGTCAACAAAGTTCCTGCATTTGATAGCAAAAATTACTCATACTATCGGATAGTTTTAATTGGGGCAAATTTGTATGGTTTGGATCGGGTAGTTTGAGTTGAGCCTGGATTGAATTTAACATTTTAATTAATTTAGTTTCAATCAATTAAAAGATGCCACATATTTAATAAAAATTTTAACTATGATTTTAAAAAAATTGTTAGTTGAAAGGGTATTTTAAAATCAATTTTAATACTTGAAGGGTATTTTGATGAATCAATTTTGAGCCAATTTTGAACATCCGGACAAGTTTAGGGGCATTTTGATGACTTTTCTTTTAGTTTTATTTTAAATTACTGGTATGGGTGATCCTCAAACCTGAAGATCTTTATTTTTGCTTACTGAATATTTTCCTACAAGGTTAATTGTTCTTACAAGACGTTTTTCTCCCGTAAGGCTTATGTTTTTAATTATTTTAAAACTTTTATTTATAGGATACACAAGGAAAATCTTGAAATTCAGTTGATTTGTTAATATCTTCTAGGTTTTTTTTGATAAGGTTTTACATTGTTTTTCAATCACTTATGAGGATTAGTGTTAGCTTTTCAGATTTACTTCATAATGTTTTTAAGGTACACCTATATATTGATAAATTTTTAAATTCATCAAAGATGTTGGGTATTTCATAAACTTTGTTTGTGATAGTAGATAAGTAGCTTAAGCATTTATTTGATACGAATATAGGACCAAGGCTTGGAATAAGACAATGTTCATGGAATTTCTCTGTCAATAGTAAAATGATTTGGTGTAACAGTCACATTGTTAATGTTAACTTTTTTCTTCTTTGTTATTATGCACCAATCGTTTTTTAAATGTGACAATATTCTACTCGATTCCATAAATACTCTTTTTTACTTTCACAACTTAAATGAAGATTAGCAAATAAATCATTTATGGTAAAATAATGATTCTCAAGTGCATGAGTTTGAACAGAAAAGATGAAGTCACCTTTGAAATTTTTCATGTGCTAATTACATTAGTTTTTTCCTAAATATTAATTACACAAGTAAATAATGTGTTTTTATATATACTTATATATATTTGAGGACATCTAAGATATTTCTTATTTTTACATCATATGTTAAATTTTGAATTATGAAGTATGTTATAGATATATTAATTATTTTTCAAATGTTTATTGAAAGAAGAGTACTACTAAAAGATATTCGATCAAGAGCAGAAATGACGAGTTAATAGACTACATGACAATTTTATGACAATATTTAGGAGATCATGGAATAATAACAAATTTAAATTGACAGATAATTTCTTTGAATCCAATGTTGTTAATTTTTGAATTAAATTAATAAAATTATTTATTTTATTCGAACTGAAGATTTTTTTTTTTTTTAAATAAATAAATTGACACATATCATCACCATGTTGTTATGGTCCTTTTTTGGGGTTTTATTCAATAGCTATTCACTAATATGCTTTGTTTCTTTTATTTGACACACTTTTTACTCATGAAAATAATATTGCGATAAGAAATTAAAAAAATAGTTGCAACATTATTATACTAACAAAATATAAAGTGCTCAAATTAATTATTGAATAATTATTACTATTATTTTTTTTATAATTGGCCGCACATTACGCGGAGACGAATATTAGTTATTATTTAAAATCAATCCTAAAACATGTTTAAGACAAAATTAGTGTTTTGAATGGATCAACATGCCTATAAGTTATTCTAACAATACGATAGTTTTATCGATGTTCACGTGAACTACGTGTTCAGTGAGTCTTCGTTGGTGACATACCCATAGAATGCAATTGAACTCAACATATGGGCATGTTATTGGTGTAGAAATAATACGGCGAACAAAGAAATCTTGCACAATAATAATAAGAGAAATTATAAAAAAATAATGTATTTAATGAATTTATTACCATATTATCTTTAATAAGACTCGAAAAGAAAGTACTTTGCCCATTTTCTTTTATTTTTTTTATTTTGCAACAAAGACATTTCCTATACCAATAATGAGAGTTATGTGCAAATTAATTTGATTGTTGGACATAGTCCCAACCTCTTAATCCAAATTGAATGTGTTTACTTTTCTTTTTATTTCATTCTAAAAATAATGTATTTTTTCTTTCTCCCAACTTGTTTTTCATATTAATGTTTAACACTACATAAGTAAAAGATATTTTAATACATATAGCATATTTTTAGTTCAAAATTCTAAGTTTGAAAGTATTAAAACTCCGTGAAGGGAATTACCAATAATTTTTTAAGCTAAATGGGAAAACTAAAGCACTCTTGTGTTCACATAGAATCTTTTAATATTATATATTTATGTGTATTGATAGTTGATGAGGCTAGGAATCTGATTTTTGTGGAATTTTCAAATAATCTAAAATATGATCAAAGCTGGGTCCTTTTTTGTTGTAGAGAAAGTTACACCAGTAGTGTTGCCATTATGTCATTGCGGTAATAATGTGTCAATTTCTGCAAAATATTCAATAAGATTTGAAAAATTAATTATTTTCTATGTTTCAATTTATTTAATTTATTTTTATCTCTAGTAAAAAAAAAACATTTTTTTCTTTTTAATAATTCTTTAATTTCAACTTTTTCACATGACTGTTTAAGACTATAAAATTAAAGAGCATTTTGATACATTTAACATATTTTTAATTTAAGACAACAAGATAATTTTTTTATTTCTTAAACTTCATGCCAAGTCAAAGTAGGTTAAATAAATTAAATCAGAAAAAAAATCTATTTTAAAATCAAAATGACCACATTGGTCACAACTCACAAGTTATGAAAATCAAATGCATGTCTACCTACCGAGAGAGCAAATCAGGTTCAAAACTAAAAAGGGATAACTGCGGCATATAGCTAACATAATCACCATATTAACATATTCGACTTAAATTTCAATTAGTTACAATCCGTAGCCTCTTTTCTCCCTCTCACTCATCTCTATGCCTTCCTCCCTTCGTCTCTCTTACGTCATTTTGTTAGATTTTTTTCCTTCTAATTGCCTAGAATGAAGTTTTCGATCTTTAACTTGAGCTTCTATTTGTACTAAATGAATTTAGCTTAAGAATTACTAAATGAATTTAGCTAAAAAATTGAATAAAACTTATCTTTAAGATTTGAAGACACATATTTATCACACATGATGTCATATGCGGATTTTATTTCATCCACTCTGCTCCAAATAATGTGTAATATCATCATCAATCTCTAATTTCATAGCACACATGTCTCGTTTCAATTAATAAAATAATACATACAAAATTATTTTAAAAATATCAAAGTGACATTAGAAAGAAATATTATATTTATTTAAATGGGACTTTAGTCACGTGCAAAGCATAAAAGCTCTTAGTCATTATTATATGAATAGTAAAATACTAAAATAGTGACTCAAATTTCATGTATAAACCTAAAAGCCCCCCAAAAAATATTTTCAGTACTTAAAATTGATTTCAAGCAGCCTAAGTTATTGATCGAACTCTTTAAAATATAACTATAGGAATATTACTCAAAGAGTTCTCTAAAGAAGATATATTGAAAGAAAATTGAAACAAAAACACTCCATAACATTTACCGTCATAACCTTTGTTGCTTTAGAATGCCTATCACACTCTATGAAACCTTATTAATTTTCGTTGTTACTACTCTTTTGTTCCTATTTTCTCACCTCCCTTTTCATAGTAGAACACAATTGGTAAGGTGAGATAAAAATATCATGAAAAAGATTTTGTACAACTCTTTTTTATAGAAATGGAAGAAAATCATACTGTATATTTTTGGATTTCCATATAGCCATATATAAAATTAAAAATGTAGATAGTATAGATTCAAATATGTTTATTTAAAATTCAAATTTTTGATGCTTCTTCAATTTAAAGTTAATAAAATATTGAACACCATTATATTATGCTTTGACTCCTCTGTGGTACTCGTACTACTACGAACTTGGCACAAATAATTTGCTGTAAAGATAGTCGGTGCAAATATGAAATGTTAGTTCTTAAATATAATAGTTGGGGTACTTACATCCAAATTTTGACAGATAAACATCATGTTTTAAGTTTTATGATGAAGGCAATTATTGTACTGTAAAATGATATAACACGATGCGTGTAAGTAACATCAAGATTGTAAATATTTATTGACAGTATTAGAGTGTGAGTGTCAATGCATAACATGTGGTAATTGTTATTTTCGTTTGTGCTTCGGGTACACAGAATCAGTATATGCAGAACAATAATTTCAACTAGAATTCAAGTATAAACAAGAATTCAAACGGATTACGCCATCAGTTTTAGAATATCAATTTTAGGCAAGGTAGAACTTTGGTTTGGGTCCCTATGCACCCGAACTCATTTCAACCTATTGATAGAAAAGTTGGAAAATTGAAAATATGGGTGTGGGACCCACATTTGATCGAAACGATCTAGAATAGAGAATCCGACTTCGCCAGCAGATCTGAAATGTTGATTTTAGGTTGTTAGCATATTTGGTATGACTTTACGTCTTTTAAATCTCATTTCGACCCTCGATTTAGAAAATTGTGATTTTGAATTTCGGGGGTCAACTTTGTGAAAATGATATTTTTTTGAAAATCTAATATCGTCATCATGTCCGGAATGTCAAATTTAGTATGGTTGCATAGTTTGTTTGCATGTATCGTACTCCGAACGAATTCCAAATACCCCGTCGAAGTCCGGATTCGACTAAAAAAATAGTTTTCTTTGCAAAAGCTGTGCAGAAAAATCTACACTATTTATACCAGTTTTTGGGTCTATTTTGCTCATTTTTCATTTTATCTCTTGAGAGTTAAACCCTAAAATAGTGTGAGAACTTGGATAGCTAGATTAACATTTATTTCTTGATTTTATTATGGATTTAAGGTAAGAATTCACTCTTTTCTTAGTAATTTCTTCATTAATTTTTCAAAACTCCAAAAATCTTAGGCCTTGATTTTAAACTTCAATTTCACTTCTTTTTACTTGAATAATGTTTTAATCTTATAATTACTAGTTTTTCATCAATTTAACCATCAAAACAACTTCGATTCTTGATTTTAACCCGACTTTCAAAAATTTTACCCGGTAAATTCCAAAAATGGTTTTTCTTCGATTTGAACCTCATTTTTTACTCGATTTAACTTGGGTATTCAGTTGTAGGTTCCATAAAATATGGGGAACATGTTTTTGAAGTAAAGTTTCGATTTTGCCCTTCTTTTTTGAAAATCCATTTCGGGGGTCCGTTTTGACCCCGAACTAAAAGTAGTCAATATGAGTGTCGTCGATTTATTTTGACGTGTAGATTTCATATTTGATATTTTTAGTGGATTTCGAGATTGTTCGTGAAAATTAAGGTCGTGGGTTCGAAGTGTAGCAGATCAGTTTTGGCTTTTGAGGTAGGTTATGGCTTAACTCTTTCAGACTGGGATGAGTAGTAAATGATGATGCAAAATGCATGTTAAGGCTGGGAACTAATCATGAAAAATGTCTATTTACGTGTTGTATTCGTGTGGGGCCTATATGTGATGTAATTATCGAAATTGAGTTATTATGTGATATGTGTGACAGTGTGGGGTCCTATGTGATATTAATAGCTTTGAATACATGTGAATAACTGTATTGTGTTGTTAAGATTCTTAATATGGTATCATTGGTGTATTGTGATTATATTCATACTTTATTTTGCATATGAGACATGGAAATCCTAGATGAAACTGAAATAAGGAGTGGATATTGACCCACATGGTTGTGGAAATATATCATTATGGTTCGTTGTGAAAATACTTATTGTGATTGGTTGTGAGCGTTACATCCTCATATCATACTCATTCATGAAACATTGATACCACCGTGGCAACACCTAAGAAACACTGGCAACATTTTTTTAAAACCCTCCCTGAGGGATATGTCGGGGAGGAGATATTGTAACACCTTATAAAACCCTTTCTATGGGATGAGTCGAAAAGGAGATATGAGATATGTAGATTTTATACGGGTTGACAAACCCCCTATCGGTCCTATGTTGGGAGGCTTACCTCCGTAGGTGTATATGGAGATTGTGTGACGACCTCAGATCTTCATCATTATATACATTGTACTTAATTTATTGTGTTATGTTGTGTTGTATTACCGTATTGACTTGTCATCTATGTATTTATCGTATCTTCTTTTACTTATATTTGATGATCTTGTAAATACATGTTTCCCCCTTGTTCTTCTTATATGTGATATAATACATACTTTTGTTCTATCTTGGTGTGATGTTGTAATATATGTGAAATATATTAAAACTATTAGTGAAGCGGTGTGGGCTACCGTTGTGGGACATTTTCTAATTGCAGGTGACATGCCTTTAGTGTATGTTTTGTATTCTTTATTTACTACTTTACTTGGTCTGCCTATGATACCTACTGAGTACAAGTGGATCGTATACATGCCTACTGCGCCCTTTCGGTGCAGGTCCTAGCTCGAGTACACCTCAGCTTGATTGACTCGGGCGATTGTTGGAGCTTCCAAGGTAGTGGTTGGACATTTATACGTCCGAAGTTTACCTCTATATTTCTACAGTAGTTATGTCTTTATTAGTATTCAGAGACAAATATTATTCCTTTGTGGTTATTTTTCCAATGTATTTGGCTCTTGGAATGTATTAGTAGTTTTTACACTATTAGTAGTTTTTTTTGCATTGTTATGATTACTTATATGGTTCGGCTTCGTTCTAGAAGCCTTATCTTGGGATATTGCTGTCTTTTTCTCTTTTCGTATCAGTTTGGATGATAGACTTACTTGTCAAGGTGCACCGCGACAAGTGCTATCATGATCCTCATTTTTTGGTCATGACAAATTAGTATCAGAGCAGTCAGGTTTCATTGGTCTCAACGGTGTAAGAACGAGATGTCTAATAGAGTTTATGAATCGGTACGTAGACGTCTGTATCTATCTTCGAGAGGCTATAGGATGCCTTTAGAAAACTTTTCTTATTTTATTCTTTATCGTGCGAAGTTCTTTCATACCTTCTGTTCTTAGATGTGTTTCACTTTTTTTGTGCGAATGGTGTGGCTTATACTACTATCAGTTGAGAGATATTGCGAGAGGTTGGTGAAGATTATTTATGGGTTGTAGGCCTATTGATGCTCCTGAGTTGTTATGGGATCGGTTTGTTGATGCCTTTCTGGAGAGATTCGTGTCTTATAGTTTGAGGGATCGGATGCAGGACGAGTCAGATTATTTGGAGAAAGGCTCCATGACAATTGTTGAGTTTGAGGTATGTTTCCCTACCCTTTCAAGATATTCCTATGATAGTATTTTCATCGAGTCTGAGAAGACTCAGAAATTTATGAAAGGTTTGGATGTCTCCCTTTAGTTGGCTATGTCTCAGATGGTTGTGCTTAGGGCTTTTTTTTAGAGTATTATTGTTTATGCTAAGATGATAAAAGGGTATTTTTCAAGTATCTCAGGGTAGCGCCAAGAAGGTGCGTTATTTTTGTGAGTTCAGAGGTTAGTCTCCCCATGGTAAAAAATTTAGTAGTTCTCGTGGATAGTGTAGGCTAATGCAGGCGGCCTTACAAAGTTCAGGTGTTAAACTTTTCAATTCAGGGTGGCCATTTTAGCCTGGTTATGCCTTTTCTTATTGAGACTGGTTATAGAGGTTGCTATGTGCCTGATGATATTGGCCATGTTGACAAGGACTGTCCTCGTCATATGTTTAGATCTATTCTTATTTTAGTTATGAGTGGTAGGGGTGCTACCAGAGGTACGAGCAGCAGAGGTAGTGGAGCTCGTGGAGGTGGCCGTGGGGCCACTTAAGTAGCTGTTGATCGTGGTCAGTGTTATCCTATACCATCCAGACCTGAGGCAGAGACTTCTGATGCTGTGATTATAGGTATCATCCCCATTTATTTCAGACCTGCATCTGTATTATTTGATCCCAAATTTGACTTTCTTCTATGTGTCTGTGTATTTTGCTTCGAGTTTTGATTCTGTTAGTAAGCCTCTTTCCATGCTTATTTGTATATCTACCCCAGTAGGTGATTTTTTAGTGGTGGATTGGGAGCATCGATCTTGTGTTGTGACTTTTGTCGGGCGTGAGACTTTGGTAGATTTGCTTGTATTAGATATGGTCGATTTTGATGTTATTTTAGGCATGGATTAGTTGGCTCCTTATCATGCTATCTTAGATTATTTTGCTAAGACTGTGACTTTAGCTTCGCTAGGTGTGCCATGGATAACTTGGAAGAATGTATTTCATTTGGGTCCTAAGAGGGTCATATCTTATGTTCAGGCTCATAAATTGGTTGAGTGGGGATGTTTATCTTAATTGTCCCATATTCATGACACCAGTGTTGTTTTGCCTCATTCCTTGGATTCTATTCGTGTTGTCCGTGAGTTTATGGGTGTATTCCCTACGGACTTGCCTGGTATTTCCCCAGATCACGATATTGATTTCAGTATTGATATTGAGCCAGGCACCAAGACTATTTCTATTCTTCCTTATAGGATGGCCCCAGCAGAGTTGAAAAAATTGAAGGATCAATTGTAGGAGTTATTGGATAAGGGGTTTATCCGACCTAGTATTAAAGTTGTGAAGAAAAAAATGGGTCTATGCGTATATGTATTGATTATTGACAGTTGAATAAGGTGACAGTTAAAAATAAGTGGCATCTTCCTCGCATTAATGATTTATTTAATCAGCTTCGGGTGTTGTAATGTTTTTGAATACTGACTTGAGGTTTGATTATCACCAATTAAGAATTAGATCTTTGGATATTCTGAAGACAACTTTTTAGACTCTATATGGTCATTATGAGTTCTTGGTCATGTCTTTTAGGTTGATCAATGCCCCTGTTAAGTTCATAGAGTTGATGAACCGGGTATTTTGACCGTATCTCGGCTCTTTTATTTTTGTATTTATAGATGATATTTTGGTTTATTTGGAGCATTTGCAGATTGTGCTTCAGAGATTGAGGGATGAGAAGTTGTATGCAAAGTTCTCTAATTGCGAGTTTTGGTTAGAGTTTGATTCTTTCTTGGATTATGTGGTGACTAAGGAAGGTATTATGGTTGATCCAGCCAAGGTTGCAGCGGTTTATGATTGGGCTAAACCTATTTTACCCACCAAGATTTGGAGTTTTATTAGCTTGGCAGGTTATTATCGGTGTTTTGTTGAGGATATTTTATCCATTGCAGGTCCATTGACTAAGTTGACTCAGAAGAAGATTTCCTTCTAGTGGTTTGATTCTTGTGAGGCGAGCTTCTAAAAGCTCAAGAATTTGTTGACTTCAACTCCTATATTGGCTTTGCCCAAGGAGAGCGCATGTTTTTTGTGTTTTGTGATGCTTTCGGTGTTGGTTTGGGTGTTGTGTCGATGCAGGAGGGCAAGGTGATTGCGTATGTGTCTCATCAGTTAAAGACTCATGAGAGGAATTATTCTACCCATGATTTGGAGTTGTGCGTAGTTATGTTTTCTTTGAAGTTGTGGAGGTACTACTTGTATGGAGACTGTTGTGAGATCTTCTTAGATTATCGTAGCCTTCAGTATCTCTTTACCCAGCGAGATCTTCATATGAGGCAGCGCCATTGGTTTGAGTTTCTTAAGGATTATGACTTGACTATTCTCTACCATTCGGGCAAGGCTAATATAGTTGTGGATGCCTTGAGCTGAAAGTCGACTAGCATGGGTAGCTTGGCACATCTTTTGACCCAGGAAAGGCCTTTAGCCTTGGAAGTTTAGTCTTTACCTAACTTAGGCTTGATATTTCGAAACCTGAGCATGTTTTGGTATTTGTGGAGGCTAGATCTTCTTTGATGGAGCAGATTCGATCTCATCAGTTTGATGATGTTGGATTGAGGTTGATTCGAGATAAAGTGTTGAGTGGGGAGGCTAAGGAAGCCTCATTTGTTTCAGATAGAGTTTTGCAGATTAGAGGCTGAGTTTGTATGTCGAAAGTGGGTGACTGGATTGGTTGGATCTTGGAGGAGGCCTATTATTCCAGATAATCCATCCATCCAGGTGTAACTAAGATGTATCGTGATTTGAGATAACAGTACTGGTGGGGTGGTATGAGGCAAGATATGGCATATTTTATGGCTCATTGCCTATGTTGTTAGTAGGTGGAGGCTGAGCATATGAGACCTGGTGGATTGTTTCAGAGGTTACCCATTCCCAAGTGGAAATGGGAATGGATCACCATAGACTTTATGACTGGTTTACCATGTACATCTCATGGTTCTAACAGTGCTTGGGTCATCATGGATCGACTGACCAAGTCAGCTCATTTTATTCTAGTTCGGGTCTCATTCAGTGCTGAGAGGTTAACCCTTATCTTTATTTGTGAGATTGTGCGTCTTTATGGTGCGTCGGTGTCTATTATTTCAGATCGAGGTTATGTGTTCACATCTCTCTTTTGGAAGACTTTTCAGGATGATTTGGGTACTCGGGTTGATCTTAGCATAGCATTTCACCCCAGACTGATGACCAGTTAGAGCGGACTATCCAGGTTTTGGAGTATGCTTCACGCGTGTGTGATGAATTTTGTGGCCAGTAGGAGCAGCTTTTGGCTTTATCAGAGTTTGCATATAATAATAGCTACCATTCCAATATTGATATGGCTCCTTTTGAGGCGTTGTATGGTAGGTGTGTCGCTCCCTAGGTGGTTAGTTTGATGTTTCAAAGGTGAGACCTCGAGGTACAGACTTTCTTCGTGAGCCTTTGGATAGAGTCTGGGCCATTCAGGATAGACTTAGAGTAGCTCAGAATAGGCAGAAGTGTTATACTGATTGTAGACTTCGTACCTTGAGATTTAGTGTTGGCGATCTTGTTTTCCTTTGAGTTTCACCCATGAAGCATGTGATGAGGTTTGAGAAGAGTGGAAAGCTTAGCCCTAGGTATATTGGTCCATTTGAGATTTTTTGGACTGTTGGTGATATGGCTTATAAGTTGGCTTTGCCCCTTGATCTATCAGTCGTTCATCCAGGTTTTCATGTTTCTATGTTTCTTCGTTATATCCCTAATGAGTTTCATGTCATTAATTGGGAGTCGGTTCAATTAGATGAGCGGTTTTCCTTTGTTGAGGAGCAAGTTTCCATTTTGGCTAGGGATGTTAGGCGGTTAGGCTCTAGATTGATCCCTATGGTTAAGGTCCAGTGGCGTCATTGACCGGTAGATGAAGCTACTTGAGAGGTCGAGTCTGATATGCGTATTTCTTATCCTTAGCTCTTCATTGATTCAGGTATTTCTTTGCCTTAGTTCGAGGACGAACTAGATTTTTAGTAGTGGATGATGTAACGATCTAAAAATTTCATAAAATATGTCAAATTTGTGATTTTGTGTGATTTAACTATTTTATCCTCCCCGTAGTTGTATTATGATTTTTCTGGGGTGTGGGAGTGATTTCCATGATTTTCGATGCATTTTGGTATCATTTATGTGATATTGTGGTTTTTGATGACTTCAAGAGCCTTATTTTAGACTTATGGGAATATCTTTTGATCCGTACGATGGATGGACGAACAGAATATGCCAGCAGCTCTAGAATATCGATTTTAGGCTAGGTAGACTTTTGGTTCTGGTCCCGATGCACCCAAGCTCATTTCAACCTATTGATCGAAAAGTTGAAAAATTAAAAATATGGGTGTGGAACTCACATTTGATCGAAATGACCTCGGATGGAAAATACGTCTCTGCCAGCAGATCTAAAATGTCGATTTTAGGGTGTTAGCATATTTGGTATGATTTTACGGCTTTTAAATCTCATTTTGACCCTCGATTTTGAAAATTGTGATTTCAGATTTTGGTGGTCAACTTTGTGAAAATGATATTTTTTTTAAAATTTGATATCGCCATCATGTTCGGAATGTCGAATTTAGTATGGTTGCATAGTTCTTTTGCATGTATCGAACTTCGAACGAATCTCAGACACCCCATCGAAGTTCGAATTGGACTAAAAATATAGTTTTTTTTTTTGCAAAAGTTGTGGAGAAAAATTTGCACTATTTATACCAGTTTTGGGCCTATTTTGCTTAGTTTTCATCTTGTCTCTTGAGATTTAAACCCTAAAATAGTGTGGGATCTTAAAAGTGAAGTTTGTGGGAGTTTGGATAGCTAGATTAACATCTATTTCTTGGTTTTATCAAGGATTTAAGTTAAGAATTCACCATTTTATTAGTAATTTCTTTATTAATATTTAAAAACCCCAAAAATCTTATGGCTTAGTTTTAAACTTCAATTTCACTCCTTTTCACTTGAATAATGTTTTTATCTTATTTTTACTAGTTTTTCATCAATTTAACCATCAAAACAACTTCGATTCTTGATTTTAACCCGGATTTTAAAGTTTTACTCGGAAAAGCTCACAAATATTTTTTTTTGATTTGAACCTTGTTTTTTACTCGATTTAACTTGATTTTCAGTTGTAGATCTTAAAAATATGGGAAACATGTTTTTGAAGTAAAGTTTTGATTTTTCTCTTCTTTTTCGAAAACCTATTTCGGGGGTCTGATTTGACCCCAAACCAAAAGTAATCAATATGGGTATTCTTGATTTTTTTTACGCGTAGATTTCATATTTGATATTTTTAGTGGAGTTCAAGATTGTTCGTGAAAAGTAAGGTCGTGGGTTCAAAGTGTAGCAGATCGATTTCGGCTTTTGAGGTAGGTTATGGCTTAACTCTTTCAGACTGGGCTGGGTAGTAAATGATGATACAAAAAGCATGTTAAGGGTGGGAACTAATCATGAAAATGACTATTTATGTGTTGTGCCCATTTGGGGACCTATATCTGATATAATTGTCGAAATTGAGTTATTATGTGATATGTGTGGTGTAGGGTCCTGTGTGATATTAATAACCTTGAATACATGTGAATAATTATATTGTGTTGTCAAGATGCTTAATATGGTACCATTGGTGTATTGTGATTATATTCTTACTTTATTTGGCATATGAGACATGTGGAAATTCGTGGATGAAACTGAAATAGTAAGTGAATATTGGATGACATGGTTGTGAAAATATATCATTGTGGTTGGTTGTAAAAATACTCATTGTGATTGGTTGTGAGAATTACATCCTCATATCATACTCATTCATGAAACATTGGTACCACTGTGGCAACATCTGAAAAACACTGGCAGCATCTTCTTAAAATACTCCTCGAGGGATGTGCCAGGGAGGAGATATTATAACACCTTATAAAACTCTTTTCTGAAGGATGTGCCGGAAAGGAGATATGAGATATGTGGATTATATAGGGGTTGACGAACCCCCCATGGGTCCGGCACTGGGAGGCTTGCCTCCTTAGGTGTATACGGAGATTATGCAACGATGCCGGAGGTTGTGCGACTACCTCATGCATCATCATCATTATCATCTTCATCATCATATACATTGCACTTACTTTATTGTGTTGTGTTGTGTTGTATTGCCATATTGACTTTCCATCTATGTATTTATTGTATCTTCTTTTACTTGTATTTGATGATCTTGCATATGCATGTTTGTCCCTTGCTCTTCTTATATATGATATAATACATACTTTTGTTCTATCTTGGTGTGATGTTGCAATATATGTGAGATATATTGGAACTGTTAGTGAAAGCGGTGTAGGCTACCATTGTGGGATATTTTTTATTGCAGGTGACGTGCCCTTGGTGTATATTTTATATGCTTTATTTACTACTTTGCTTGGTCGTCCTGTGATTCCTACTGAGTACAAGTGAACCGTACTCATGCCTACTGCGCCCTTTCGGTGTAGGTCTTTCCTCGAGTGTGCCTCAGCTTGATTAACTCGGGAGATTGTTGGAGCTTCCAAGATAGCGATTGGACATTCATGCGTTTGAAGTTCATCTCTATCTTTCTACTGTAGTTATGTCTTTATTAGTATTCGAAGACAAATATTATTTCTTTGTGGTTATTTTTTTGATGTATTTGACTCTTGGATTGTATTAGTAGTTCTTACTCTATTGACAGTTGATTTTGGGCATAATTGGTATTTTGGATAAGTTCTTTCCGTATTGTTATGGTTACTTATATAATTCGGCTTCGTTCTAGAAGTCTTATCTTGGGATATTTCTGTCTTTTCCTCTTTTCGTATCAGTTTGGGCGATAGGCTTACTTGTCAAGCTGCGCCGTGACAAGTGCTATCATGATCCTCATTTTTGGGGTCGTGATAAGTACTCCTTCCTATTTAAAATAAATGAATTGTTAAACTATTTTTCAATGTCCAAAATACATGAATTGTTCATTCTTCAAGAGACATGTTATAAATTTCTTCCAATTTTACCCTTTCATTTAATAAGGTTTTAAAGTAATTCACATTTTTTAAGAGAGTAATTTAAGAACAATTAAAAGGGTTAATAATAGAAAGTAAACTACAATTTATATTCTAAAGATTTTAGAGGTGTGTTGTATCTCAACAATTTAATTATTTTGAAATTGAGGGAGTACTGAATAGTGAACTAAGGATGTCTTTATAGGTTATTGTATCTTATTAACATTTAATGATTCTTCATTCATGGTTATTGAACATTTGCACTATAAAGCCCCGTTTGGCCATGAAAATCATAATTTTTTAGAGTTGGAATTGGAGTTGAAGTTGAAGTTGGAGCTATGTTTAACCATGAATATAATTAAAGTTGTTTTTAAAATTTTGTGAGAGAAGTATGAGTGAAAAAATGAATTTTCAAATACAATTTTAAAATTGTATTTGAAATTTTCATGGCCAAACACATTTTGTTTTCACTTTTTTCACTAAAGTAAAATAATTTTATGTAAAAAAAAAAAATCATGGCCAAGCGGTTACTAAATATAAATCTCTGACCTGCATAAGATTTTGATGCGTATTCTATAAGTAGAAGAGAGTTATCAAAACATACATATAAATGTGTTTTTGCACCATAGAATAAAATGAAATTCATGGAACAGAGATGGAAATAGGAGGGAATGAGTGGAAAGAGAATGCTCGGAAAGTTGGAATGTGGCAATTAAGACCTTTATAGAGAGGCAAGATCCGAAAATAATATTTTTTGTACTTATCTTATTATAACATAAACTCTATCTAACTTTTATTGGATCAACTCAAACATAAACAATTTACTATCTGTAAATCTAACTTGAAAAGAAAAAACCTTGCCACAAAACTGATATTTTCTTATATATCATTAATATAATTTAAAGATACTATTTAGTATGATTAAAATTATATGTAAATAATTTAATTTAACAATTAATATATCCTGCTAATCTATTTTTATATACTGTAATTAGACATTGCATATAGTCGGTAAATAATAGTATTTTCTTTTTTTAAAAGATATTTTTTAAGAAAATAAAATTTGAACCAATAAATAATTGTAGATTAGTATTTTTCTTGTGTTATTTCATCCTGTTTTACCTAATGTATTATTATCTTGTTTGCCTTATTACCTTAAACTCACTGAAACTATATTCTATCAACAAATTAAAAGTAATTTATTTGCATATATAATATGCCAAAGAACTTCTAGCAAAGTTACCCTGTGTCTGATATTTTATTCCTGATGTAGCTTCTTTATTGTTAATCTGATGTAGTTTTTTCATTATATCTGCGACAGAAATAAACACAGAAAGCAAATTCAAATCATGATATATATCTAATTCACAACATGTAAAGCACAGAAATTAGGAAAAAATAAAGAAAAAAGAAGAAGAAGAGAGAGCTCTTTGATTGTGCCGTTGTGGTGTCTCTATTTATGTTTAATTTGTCCAATGTACAAGTCAAACATATATATAACAATTGAACCCTAAGTAGATTTTTTTTTAATTTCAAATAAGGAAAGGTAAGAAAATCCTTACCATATATTTTAGAATTCTTTAATTTTGAATATTATAAAAATAATTAAATAATTTACAATAAATATAAGTAAAAAGATATTTTTTTCTATTATGGAGTATTTTAGTTAAGGACAAACAGTTCAAATTACTTTTTAAAGGACTTTTACATTTTTAATATATTATAGATAGATATAGATTTTATATATATATATATTGATTTAGAGTACGTGTGTTGCATATGTATCAAATACTAATTAAGAATAAATATATATGAAAAAATATATTATTGTATGTACATTATTTTATTAAGTACAAATAATTAAAACACATAACGTAAAATTTTAAAGATAAAAAAGTGTAGTCAATTAAAAAAACACTAATAATTAAAAAAACACTAACAACTGTCCACTCACATGCACCTATCCTGTAAAAAAAATATTGACCCTTACGTCTATCCCCAGCCAACATATATATATATATATCCCTTAATTCAATGAAGTTCATAAGTTGTGTTCTACACACAGTTCACAACCTGAATGGCCCAAGATATAGACGACAAAGTAAATACATCCCATGTCAAAATTTAAAGAACAACCTATTCGAGAAAACAAATCAACCTTACAGTTCATTGTAATATTAAATTAATATTTTGCTTTCTGTTTTCATGAGCAAATAAAGCCTAGCTGCAACATAACTAACATTATTTCCTACTTGTCTCCTAACATTCACTGGTGCAAAGGAACTCTTGCTCTTGGATAAGAGACAAGTACCGTCCATCAGATCAAAATTCGATAAAGTTAATTATTTTATTAGGCTAACCTCATGTTTAGAAGTTGAATGAGCAGTAAGTACATCTTCACTAATAGCTCATTCACTTTTTGATGGATAATTTCTATCCCAATATTGTATTTTAAACTACATGATATGAAATAAAACACCCTCAGAGATTACTGAAAATTTCTTACTTTTATTTTTTTTGAAAAAAATTTGTCTTTTAACATCATCCTTAAAATTAACTCATATTGCTTTCTTTTACAAGCTATAGATTTTTTTTAATTTTTTTTGGTTTAAATCACCCGGTGTTCGGTACCCGCATTTTTGGAGTCCGACTATATTCGAATTTGCTCCGCGTCGGGCCCTATTTGGGGGGAAGAGCTCCCAACAGAGTGTTTGTCCATACCCAGAATCGAACCCTCGACCTCTGGATAGGGTAGACCAATCCCTTACCATTGGCTACCACTGCTGTTGGTCAAGCTATAGATTTTGCATATAACAAATGCACTTGATTAACTGTTATACTTAAATAATGCAACCTCATCAATAGATTATACTTTCAACTTAGGATCATAACTATCTTAACTTATTGATCATAATTAACATATGAGTTCTAGCAGCAAAAAGTTCAAATTAAACTGTCAAAATTTTTCAAACTATCTCTAAGAGGAGAAAAAAGGATGAAAGAACATATGGTCATTAATACCCCATTAGTATGTATAGTACTTTATCTGTCCTATGTTATATGTGTAGTTCGAATTTTGAGAGTTTAATTTCTTTATGTTGACCATGAATTCAAATATTTTTAAAAGTGCAGTGTTTGACCGATCTTTTGAAAGAAAATAAATGCTTAGTAAATCTCAAATAAAAAGAGTAGACTATAGATCTAAATTTAAAAGCTCATCACTCAATTTTTGCATTACTTCATATTAAAATTCAATACTTAATTATAATATTATATTATATTTTGAACTCAACTAATAATATATTATATTTTGAACTCAACTAATAAGTTAAATTAAAGGTTCAATAATAATACCATAAATAGATAAATTATATATCTCGGACTTCACTTTTCAACTATATAAGTCTTAGACGTGATCACTTCAAACTTGTCTACACCATCGGATTTTGTATCAAACATGAGTGCTGCTGCTAGTGACTTCCCCTTGAGTTTTTTTTTACTGTTTGCATTTTGCGTAATTACATAACACAGATCAAATGATTTATCACAAACACCATTGGCTTGGCCTATCATGTTACCAACAAAGGCTAGTTCACACCTATTTAATTCTGTTGATAATGGAGGCAAACCTGCAAAATCAACCCAAAATGTAAGCAAATGAAAATCTTGCACACGTCCTAATTGCTTATTTCTGACTCAGAATGTACGTAGGTTTATTTTTTCTTTTGAAAACATAGCTGCAAGATGTTTTCTTTCTTTTTATGAGGGGAAAAGTTAAAACACTATCATTGTAGTATTCGAAGTGCTCAATGTTGCGTTACACTTATGGTCCATTCATTTAGTGACACTTACTTTCTCCGTCTATCTTTACTTGTCCACTTTCTTATTGATATGAAAATTAAAAAGCACTAAATGATAGAAATAATTTTATCATATTACCATTAGGATATAATAAATTTAATGTTTTAAAAAATATATTAGATAATGAATTGTATTTAATACTAAGAGTAAAATGGATAAAAATAGATAAATTATTCATTAATTTCATAAATTGAACAAGTATTATTGGACATTTTAAAATAAAAAACTGAACAAGTAAACAACTTCAAATGATTGGTGGGCCCACATGTCCAAATTCTTGAAAGAAAAACATTTAAGCAGGGGTAATAGTAGACCGAGGTCTAACAGATGGCCAATATGAAACAGTAAACATGCAAATGTGACCCTTTTCCCTTTTATACACTTGCATTTTTGTAATACATCAAATATCTCAAATCCCTTCCTACTCAAATCACTTGTGACATGAACAATATAGTAAATAGTTGATGAAAGCCCATGATCCTAATTCCTGACCAGCAAGAAGAATGATAAGAAGAATGATAACATCTAAATGCACAAGTCAGGAGTTGATCGTATGCGAACCAGTGGAACTATAATAATACAATTTGGAATTAACTTGAATTAATTTTATCTTAGTTTTGTAAATTGACAACTAATTTGGAACATATACTTTAGTATTGTTGACAACTAATATGAGCTTATGTAATTAAAGGCGAAGTCAGGATTTCAACTTAGGGTTCAATATTTGAAGAAAACCTATCCAAAGGGAGTTCAACACCTACTATAGGTACATGAAAAATAATTTTAATTATATATAAATAATATATTTTTTCGGCAAAAGAGATTCGGATGAACCCCCTGCCAAAGGTCTGACTCCACCCTTGCTTACGTTAAACAGAATGTAGACGATGTTTTAGATGACATGTAATTAACAACATATATACTCCCTTCATTTCTTTTTAAGTGCTCCTTTGGTGTTATATATTTTTTCCTTAATAATTGTATGTTTAGGTGTTCAAGAATACTTTGATTCTAATATTTCTAATATGCCCCCGAATTTAAATATAGTAATCAATGTTAACTTGAAAAGAAATAAAATTTATTTAAAAGTAAGTTGGTAAAATTATCTTTAATTTTCTAGGAGCGAATAATTTATTATAGTGTGAACAGGTCAAAATGATCACTTATTTAGAAATTGAGGGAGTAATTCAATACGGGATATAAGATAGCAAAAATATAACATATGCGAAATGAAATAACAAGAGAGTAAGTTTCATGAAATTTCGACCACCCCGACCAGCAGCAATTGTAGGAGCATCAGAAGAAACTGTCCAAACAATAAGAAATTCACAAACTACATTTCTAAGTTGCTTGAATTGACTGAAATTTCCTCACTCTTCGAATCCTCCTTGAAAGTTGCCTCCAGGTACATCAAACCTAGAACAAAAATGAAATTTCTACACTTAACAATTTTTCTAAATAATAGTTAAAAAGAAAAAGATATAGATCATTCATTTGTACACTTAAATTCTTAATACATCGAATGACCCCTGTATAGTCTTTTATAATGAAGGACAAAAGTAATATTGACAGTAAAAATCATGGCACCAATAAACATAAGTAGTGTAATCACACAAGCAAAATCTGAAAAGAAGAAAGTGTACGCATACCTTATTTCTCCATCATAAAAAGACTAAAATAATAATTTAAGAAAATTTATTTAAATTACAAAATTTAATCGAATTTCCACATGGAATTTACAAAAATCACTATACCCATAATTCTAAAAAAAAAGTTTTGATAATAAGTAAATAACCAACCTGCTAATTTCAAGTTCATCTTTACAGCACCAAAGCACACGGTAGGCCGTGATCTCACTACATCTTTGCTCAACAAGGAATGTAAATTAACAATTTGTTTCGTTGAATAAAAATAAAAGAGTCATAATCAACTTCAAACTTCTATCAATATTTATGCATAGTAATCACAAACAAAACAAAAGTGCATGCTTGATCACGATAACTTGATCACGATAACTTAGAACGATGAAATTTTTTAGCTCTATTCTCTATTATGGTTCTGATCATTCTCTGTTTTTGTATGTGCTTACGCTCTTATACAAAGATTTAAGGAGGGTTTATGTGAGTATATATACAAACATAATTTTGTATTATTACAGTTTCAGGTTTACCATGATCATATGAGAATCAGAGGCAAGTGGCAGAGTTAGGATTTTCACCAGAAGAGTTCAAAATATAAAGACGTAAACACATAAAGATGCCAAGAGGTTCAACATTAAATATATAATAATCATGTATAAACATTATAATTTTTCACCAAAAAAAATTTGAATGACCCCTCGACTCTACCTAACTCCACCCCCTGATTGTGAACTACATAACATGGTCATCACAATTTAAAGGAAACAAAAAAATCAGAAATAAGAAAATATTATTAAACTAGACAAACAAACTGATTATCAATTGAACAAAATACAACCATTAAACCAAACTGAAAATACATCAAAATAACTTGAAGAAAATAAAATCCAAGAAGCAAAAAGAAGTAAAATTTACAAAACAAAGTGAAATCAATTGAACAAAGACAGTATCAACAATAACCCAACTGTAACATACATCAAAACAACTTGAAGAAAACAAAACCCAAGAAAGCAAAAAAGAAGTAAACTTTACAAAACAAAAAGAAATCAACTGAAGAAACACAATATCAAGAATAACCAAACTGTAACATACATAAAAAACTTGAAGAAAACAACACCCTCGGAAGCAGAAAGCAGTGAACTTTTACATAACAAAAAGAAATCAACTGAACAAACACAGTATCAAGAATCTACTACACCCAGCCTTCAAAGTCAACAACTTCAAACTTCTTTATTTATTTTATTTTATCAAAACCTAACAATCAAAATCCAAACCTTAATGACAATTTACTCCTCCACTTTAAAACTTGCATGATAAGATACAAAATTCCAATGTTTAATAATCAAAAAAGTAAATATTAAAATTAAACAGACTAACCACCTTACATTTTGCAACAACACGTCGTAGTCGATGAGGAGATTCTCAAATATAATTATTCTTATAGAAATAAAAGACTCAGAAATAAAAAGGGACACAAATTAATATTTTAGCATGATTTTTTAGTTCAATAGAACTTCTTATTTAAGGGAATGTTGTGCAACCAATAAAACCCCAACAAAAACATTACCATAAATTTGGGAATCCAATTGTAAGTAAAAACCTCTTCTATTTATTGTTTCATATATTTATTATGTGAAAAAGCGATTTTGTCTAAACCGGAGACTTTTAATAAAGGGCAAAAAGTTCAAATTAGTTTTCTAATGGTCTTCACTTTTAATATATTATAGATTATAGATATAGATATAGATAGATTATAGATTATAGATATAGATTATATATATATATATTATTATCTATATCTATATCCATACTATATTAAAAGTGTGAAGAAATTTAGAAATGTTGTTTGAACTTTTTGCCCTTTATTAAAAATCTCTGCAATAAATAAAATTATTTTTTTCCTATTTTTCTTAAATAATTGTCATTTAATAGTTAGGACTTTAAAATTAATTTAAAGTAAATTTGGTGAAATAAAATTCTTTTGGACTTAAACCAATCCGTGTAGATACAATTGTCATATTAATTGTCATAAGGATTCATATCAATAGAAAAAAAGTATTCTAAGTAGCATTTCCTTAAACACACCCAACGACTATAGTTCTAATATTAGACAGAATTCAAATACTAGGCAGAACCCAAATAACAATCAAAACTTAAAAGTCTAAAACTAGGTAATCTAGATAATCAAAACTAGGTAGTCAAAATTTTAGTAATTTAGAAATGTTGTTTGAAATTTATTCCCTTTAATAAAAATCTTTACTTTAGACAAAATCATTTTTTTACTATTTTTCAAAAAATAAAAAATTGATGTTATTTTAAGCTTACTACATCATAGGAGGAGTCTAACAAAACTGGAAAAAAGAAAGAAAGAAAAGCCAGCCTAATTTGTTGAAAATAAACAAGTGCCATTAATATTTTTTGCAAGCTAACCAGAAGGTTTGGGCCACAGGTGAAAAAGAGTTTTAAAATGAGGTGTAGGTGACACAAGTCTTAATTATTAGTTGGAGGTGACAATTACTTTATTATGGATTAAGAAAGTTGGGGAAGTTTGAAAATAATCCACAAGTTTTTAAATTTACACTTTGATCCCAATGTATACCTAAAATAATGAAAAACGGAGGGAAAAAAAAGCGTCTTTCTCTCTCTTCTCATCTATTATTATTTTATCTCTCTTAGCGATTTTTGTTGTTCATTGTTTCTGTTTCTACTGCTTTATTCATCATCTTCTTCTTCATTATCATCATCTTCTACTTCATTATTATCTTCATCTTCTTCTTGTCGACCATTTGTTGTTGTTGTTGGTACAGCGCTACTGCTGCGATCTGACCAATTTCTTAGGTCAAATTTTGTTTACTACATCACTTTCCACTTTGGCATTACTTCATAGGTGACTTTGGTAAGTAAAATTATGATTTTTATTCGTATTTGTCATCTGGGCACACTTCTGTTTTTCCAACAATAGATAGAACCCTGATCATGAATCCAGCAAAAGTGTCTATAATTTAAACAAATCAATCATCTGGTGCATCAGATGGTCAATCTATTGCATCAGAAGATTTATTTGTTGCATCAGACGTATTATCTGTTGTATTAGGATGTTTATCTGTTGCACCAGACTAATTATCTGTTGCATCAAAATGTTTATCTGTTGCACCAGACTAATTGTCTATTGCAACGAATGATTAATCTGTTTGAAACAACACAAATCAACCCCTGCCACAAACTCAACAGATAACCAATATGTTTTCAACTATTGCTATTACTACTGGATTCAAAATTATTCCTTATGTCCAATTACCCGTCCTAAATTTTCTAATTCGATTTCTCATTTTACTTGTCTTTTTCATTAATCAAGAAAAGATTGAAAAAATCCTTGTTTTACCCTTTGCATTAATCACTTTTTCTTCAAATTAAAATGAAAATATCATTTAATAGGGGGACTATATGCTGACCGACGTTAAAAGCTTTCTTCTCTTATGAAATGTTGATTGAATAGCAAACAATGGTTATTTCAAACACGTCTACTATCCCACCAACTGATCAGTGGGTTATGGTAAACTAGACATGTTATTAATTATTTTTAATCAATGTGGCGTCTCAATTTGGGACGGGTAATTTGAGACGGAGGGAGTACCAATTAAAACATCAGAGCCAAGCAAAGCAACAAACTGGTCATCTGTTGAAACAAACTATTTATCTGTTATATTAACTTCTTATCTGTTGCAACATGAGTAATCTGTTTTGAACAACACATCAACTCTTGCCACAAACCCAACAAATAAATCTTCCTATTGCTACTGGATTCTAAATTATTCCTTTTTACGTCGAATCGTCAACATGTCTGTTGAGAAGATAATAGACAGAATGAAAATTAAATATGGATTAAAACGTCAAAGATCAAATATAATTTATTTACTAAACAAAAACAAATAAAATACATATAATATACTAAAAAAATAATAATCTAATTATTATTATTATTAGCATCATCATCATCATTGCCAGCCGGCCAATCTTCAATCGAAAGTAGCAAGGTCCTCCCCAGCCTGTGTATCTCGCGAAACATTCTTGCTCCAACTTCTCCCAGTTCCCATTGTAGGTCACGAATTTGATTCCGAAGTTCATTCATGGAATCTTGCAAACAAGCAATGTCCCACACTGGTTGAGCCATAATCTTATCTTCTAGAGTGTAATATGAAAGACGAGATGTAATAAATAAATAGAGTGTAGTTGAATGAATGATTGAGTAAGAAGGGACCATTTATAGAGAATTAAATTTGAATGAGAGGCAAAAAGGTACGACTATTCACCTCCATACATTAATTACATTTTTAATTAAATTAAGAAAATAAATATTGTGATATAAGTTATGACTTTTCAGATTATTATTATTAATTAGTTCTTTCGGAGAATCATTTTTATTGAGTTGTGGCAACAGATTCTATATCAGTTACATCAGATAACACATCTGTGACAACAGATATATTATCTGTTGCAACAAATATAAAATATGTTGCATCAGATAACCTATTTGTTGCAACATATAATCTAACTGTTCACCTCCATTTATTAATTACATTTTTTATTAATGTGAAAAGTAATGACTTAAATAAATTAAGAAATATTGTGATAAGTCATGACTTTTTATATTATTATTATTATTAATTAGTTCTTTTCAAGAACCTCTTTTATTGAGTTGTGACTCGATATAGGTTGCATAAGATAAATCATCTGTGACAACAGATATATCATCTGTTGCAACAATAGTGAACCTGTTGCATCAGATAATTTATTTGTTACAACATATAATCTACTTTTTTTTTAAAAAAATAACTATCATCATATCATTAATCCAAATTTGCTTACTTTTTTATTTTATAAGTAAAAAAAAAAAACACCTTTTCAAATTCGTTAATAAAATAATAACTATTTTATTATATAATAAATAATTTTAAAAACTTCAAAAATAAAAATGGTAAAAAGTCACGATCATTTATTAAAATTGTAGCTATAAGTTGTGTTTATCATTTATTTCCTTATTATTTATTTACGAAATATTTTTCATATTGAATTATCGAAAAGTCATGTCTTCTTTTTCTTTTCACCCTCTCAATAACAACAATAATCCTTTTTATTAATAACCGCCAGGTACAACATATGATAGATCTGTCGTAGCAGATTAACCTCTGTTGACACAAATTGCTGCTCAATCCCTACCACCAACCGTCGATGACATGTTGAGAACAAGGAATAAACAGAGTGATTATTATTAAATATTAAATAAGAATTAAAAATTCAAAGTCGACAACAAAAGGAGGAAAGGAAAATAAAATACATACATGCGCTAAAATAAAAAACATTATTACTACTACTATTATTATTATTGTCAATCAGACATTTTTCATCCCGCAGCCTTACTCCGAAGTCAGCCAAATCTCTTTGGAATTCATCAAACTGTCTTTGAAGTTCACGCAAGGACTCGATATGAATATTCTTGTACGAATCTGGATCATCCATATTTGTAAGTAGGAACCTATTTATAAATTATTGTATCTCAGAAAGAAAAGAAAATTGCTTTAAAATAAATCTAACAGATGGGTAATTTGTTGCAAAATATATTCTTTCTATTAGAAAACTTACAATACAACATATTGGCAATCTTTTGCAACAGATGTATATATCTGTTTGATTTCTGTAACAGGTTGATCAACTGTCGTAACAGATGTCTCCAATTGTTTGACAATATAAACAGATGTGACATCTGTTGCAACTAGCTAGTCATCTATTTATTCAATTTAAGCCATAGATGGGCTAGGAAGAATAAGGTCCCTGCAGATGGATCCACTATCATATGTGTGGGAGTTAAGTTTGTATTACTGATAAGGTCACCGGAACAACACACACAAAGTGCAATATTTTTGTGAATGCAGTTTTTAACCAATTAGGAATTGATTATTCAAACAAGATCCTGCATTGTACTGTTAAGTCTGATGGGTTCGAAATTGATAAGGCTGAGGACCTCATAAAGATGGTGCAGATACCCTGTTATGAATTACTGACGGTTGTTGCTCGTGTTTATGCGTGTTAAGTTTTGAGAAGGGATCAATATTTATCGTCACTGCAAAGAAACAATAGCGATTGGACTTAACTTTAAGTGTGCATTGGACCCTTAAAGGGCCCTCGAAGCCTCACACTGTATCAAACAAGAATGGAAAACCAATATAGTTATTTTCCTGGCCAAAATTTATATGGTTGGGTTGCTCGCTCGGGGTGATGATTATATGCCAGAAGGTGCGTTAGGAGAATTCTTTTGAGGGAAAATGGGTGGTTGATGAAAGGCTATATCAGCTGAGAGCTAATTAAAGAAGAGACATATGGTAGAAAGTAACTTCTAATGAATCTGGCCGATGGAATTATCTTAACATGTGCAAAATCTGAATCAAGTGCAACTATAAAAGTGTATCCGGTAATGTAATTTCATCTGTTGTGTCTCTGAAAGAAAAATAATGCAGATGGACACTTTGCCAGGGAGCTGCGTGGTCGGGATTATCACTTAGGTAAAAAATAGAAGAAGACTAACAAAGCAGCCTCACGGGCCTCGAGGGTTGAAATGATGTTCAGCAAGTCTAGAGAACTTACGCCAACAACAACTACAGTTAAAATAAGGAAACTAAGTGTAGGCAGCAATTTTTGAATTTTAAATTTCATCCCATGCCTTTTTATTTATGTTTTCGATCAGGTCCACTGCCATTGACCTGATCGAAACCACAAACGAGATTGAAAGGCAAATAGAGTATAATTACTTCCTTAGCAATATGGATTAATTGATTGTGTTTTTTTGCCTTAGCATGCTTTCAACATTCCTTGGAGAAGATCAGATGCTTGCTGAAGTATGTGAATCCCGATAATTTTCAAGCTTGCCTCCAGCTTGTTGATTCTGTATTCAAGCTGGTCGTTGCCATCTTCGAAGTTGGTAAGGAGTTCCTTGTCTCTTGTGAGATCGATTAGGAACACTACATTCAAAGTTGTGACATTCTAGAAGCCCTTCAAAATACTTTTTTCAGAAGCCTTAAAGGATACATGGAGGGTCGTTGTGTTTGTTTTAGGTAAAAATGTGTTGATGCACGTTGAAGATGTGGTCCCAACAGTTGAACAACACACTTTTATCGAGCGTTGCTCCATGTATCTTTCTCAACCAATTTAATAAATTAGTAAGCATGGAGTTACATAGTGTGTGATCTAAAACCGGCTCCACCAAGCCTATCAAACGTTATGTAACTCCGAGCTCATTACCCTATCAAAAGAATAGCCCGAGTTAGTGCACAAATCAAACAAGCCAAATCTATAAGTCTTTCTGTTGATCACTCTTCTCCAATATAGATGACAAGATATCTGCTATGCAAAAGTCTACACCATCGCTAGACATGCTTGCCTGGTGTAATTCTTCAAAAGACATCAACAGATATCTTCAGAAGAATTGCTCCCAGGCAATTATGTTTGGCAATGGTGTTGACTTTTGCATAGCAGATATCTTGTTATCTATATTGGAGAAGAGCGATCAATAGAAAGGCTGAGAGATTGAGTTCGTTTGATTTGTGCACTAACTCGATCATATTTTTTTATAGGGTAACGAGCATGGAGTTACGTAACGTTTGATAGGCTTTATATAGATGGTTTAGATCACACGCTACATAGCTACATGCTTACTAATTTATCAAATTGGTTGAGCAAGATGCATAGAGCAACGCTCGATAAAAGTGTGTTGTTCAACTGTTGGGACCACATCTTCAACGTACATCAACACATTTGACCTAAAACAAACACGGAGACCCTCTATGTATCCTTTAAGGCTTCTAAAGAAAGTGTTCTAAAGGGATTCTAGAATGCCACAACTTTGGAGATGGTGTCGCTGATCGAGCTCACAAGAGATGAGTAACTCCTGACCAACTTCGAAGATGGCAACGACCAACTTGAATACAGAATCAGCAAGCTGAAGGCAAGCTTGAAAATTATCGGGATTCATATACTACAGCAAGCATTTGATCTTCTCCAAGGAATGTTGAAAGCATGTTAAGGAAAGAAAACACAATTAATTATAACCATATTACTAAGGAAGCAATGATACTCTATTTGCCTTTCAATCTCGTTTGTGGTTTCGATCAAGTCAACAACAGTGGGCCTGATGTTGTTGACTTGATCGAAAATATAAACAAGAAAGTATGGGATGAAATTTAAAATTTAGAAATTGCCGCCTTCTCGTAGATTTCTTATTTTAACTGCAGTTGTTGTTAGCGTAAGTTTTCTAGACTTGTTGTACATCATTTCAACCCTCGATGCCCGTGAGCTTCTTTGTTGGTCTTCTCTTATTTTCTATCTAAGTGATAATCCCAACCAAGCAGCTCCCTAGAAAAGTGTCCATCTACATTGTTTTTCTTTTAGAGACAAAACAGATGAAATTACATTATCGGATACACTTTCATATTTGCACTTGATTCAGATCTCGCATCTGTTAAGATAATTCCATCGACCAAATTTGCTAGAAGTTACTTTTTACTCTATGTCTCTTCTTCAATTGGCTCTCAAATGATATAGTTTTCTATCAACCATCCATTTTTCCTCAAAGGCATTCTTCTACTGAACCTTCTGGCATATAATCATCACCCCGAGCGAGAAAGCCAACCATATAAATTTTGGCTAGGGCAGTAACTATATTGGTTTACCGTTCTTGTTAGATGCAGTGCTAAGCTTCGAAGGCCCTCTAAGGGTCCAATGCACCCGAAAAGTTAGTCTAATTACTATTGAATCTCTTTACAATGACACCAAAACTAGATCTCTTCACAATGCTTGAAAACTAAACATGAGCAACAACCGACATTAAATCTTAAAAGGGTATCAGGACCATATTCATGGTCCCTCAGCCTTATCAGTTCGGACCTACCAAACTTAATTGTAAAATTGCAGACATCTTATTTGAACAATCTATGACTAATCAGTATAAAGAGAATTCACAAAATAAGTGCACTCTATGTGTATTTCCATGATAACATTATCAGTAATACATACTTCCCACATATGAAGTGATTCTATCTGCAAGCAGCTTATTCCTCTGAACCCATTTTTACTGCAGCCTCTTCTGATAGTCCATCAAAACTTGATCAACTGTCAGTTCCTTATATCTACAAAGAAGAGGAAAAAAAATTAATGTAAAAAAAAGAACATTATCTATCTGTTGCATCTAATGTGGAGTCTATTGCAACAGATGTGGAGTCTGTTGTAACAGATGTGGAGTCTGATGGAACACATCAAACCAGCCTTTCTGGTGGTTTTATTTGTTCCAACAGTTTCTCCATCTGTTGTAACATCAACAACAGCATAAACATCAATAAAAAAGAAACAACATTTGTTCCAATAACATCATCAACAATAAAGAAGCAACATCCTTTGTTTCAGAACCATCAACAACACCACACCATAAGTTCCAACAACGCCAACCCCACCAACATCAATAACTGCATCGACAATAAAGAAAAAAACAAAATACATACAAGAAAATAATACTTCCAACAAGGCCTTTAAACTTCTTCCAACAGATGACTTTTTTCTCATATTGTAATAAAAATTCTCGGGTTGTTTATTCAACACTTAAAAGTACCTTCAAATCTTGTTAATAAATATGATATGGATAAATAGTAATTAAATAAAAAAAGATGTAAAAAACTTGCAAAGAAGAAGACGATAATGAAAGACCAATAATAAACCATACCATAATATCAAAAAGGGGATCAAAATAGAAATTTAAGTCAAGGAAAGATATGGATCGGTTTAGATCCGAAAAGATCTTTATGAGAAGAGAAGAGAAAAGAGAGAAAAAAGGTTGTGACCCTAAAGAGGAGAGAAAGAAAAAGATGAAAGTTGAATAAAATAAACTGCAGCTGAAGGAAGAGATGAGATAAGATAATTTCTATAGATGTATTGTGTACGTAGATGTGGTGGTTTTCAATATTCATTAATTAATATTCATTATTTCATTAATAATTTGAGGGGCACGAGGAAGACTAAGACTACTGACATTGAAAAGACAAGACAAGACTGCTCAATGAACTCACTTTTGAGATATCCAAGAAACATTTTTTATCGCCTTTAGTAGTAAGTACTACTACTTGATATTATCTACTCGGACCAAAAGCTTCTTACTTTAAAATTAAAAGAGAAAAACAAATTTTCAAACAGATATGTCATCTGTTACAACATATATAAATATCTGTTTAGAAATCTGAACAGCTCAGTCATCTGTTACAACAGATATAAATATCTATTTAAAAATCCCAACAGCTCAGTCATCTATGATAATAGATGAAATGTTCATTTGATAATTAATAAAATCATATATGTCATCTATTACAACAGATATAAATATCTGTTTGAAAATTTTCAATAACTCAGTCATCTGTCATAATAGATGCAAATATCTATTTGATAATTAAATCAGATATATTATCTGTTGCAATAGATATGTACCTATTTAAAAATTTTCAATAGCTTAGTCGTTTGTTGCAACAGATTTCATTACAATTGATTTAGATAGAACTAGGGATGAATGAATGAGCTCACAGGGTTAACTACAAATCCAATCGAGTCTTTGCAATTTCATGGCGTTGGTATTGCATTCATCCCGATCTGAGTCATCGATCGATCACTCTGAGTTGAAATGAGTTCTCATCAACTCAATGTTAGGATAATGATAGTACCTAAGTTGATTTAGGTGGAACTAGGGATGAATTAATGACATCACAGGGTCAACTACAAATTCAATCGAGTCTTTGCAATTGCATGGCATTGGTATTGTATTCATCCTGACCTGAGTCGTCGATCGATCACTCTGAGTTAAAATAAGTTCTCATCATCTCAATGTTAGGATATTTATAGTACCTAAGTTGATTTAGGTGGAACTAGGAATGAATGAATGAGCTCGCAGGGTCAACTACAAATCTAATCGAGTCTTTGCAATTGCATGGCATTAGTATTGGGTTCATCCCAATCTGAGTCATCGATCGATCACTCTGAGTTGAAATGATTTCTCATTAGCTCAATATTAGGATAGTGATAGTACCTAAGTTGATTTATATAGAACTAGGGATAAATGAATGAGCTCGTAGGGTTAACTACAAATCTAATCGAGTCTTTGTAATTGCATGACATTGGTATTGCGTTCATCCCGACCCGAGTCGTCGATCGATTACTCTGAGTTGAAATAATTTCTCATTAACTCAATTTTAGGATAGTGATAGTACCTAAGTTGATTTAGGTGGAGCTAGGGATGAATGAATGAGCTCGCAGGGTCAACTACAAAACCCATCGAGTCTTTGCAATTGCATGGCATTGGTATTGCATTCATCCCGACCCGAGTTGTCAATCGATCGCTCTGAGTTGAAATGAGTTCTCATCAACTCAATGTTTTAAAAAGTATATCTTTTAAAATTTTTAAAATTAATTAAGATCAATTCGGACCAAATTAGCAAATTCAAAACTTGTCATTCTTTTCCAAAATTACAAATCAACCCATACAAATATCCATTTGCGCGAAAAACTTTTCATTTTAAATCTTAAGTTCTCGCTCTTCTCTTTCTCTCTCTCTCTCTCTCGGGGTGTCCTCTCCCTGTCAACAATACAAACAACAACTACTCAACATATTGCTCAACCCTTCAAAATAGGTCAATTTTCTTCCCATTTATAGTTTTTTTTTCGACTTCATTCCTACTTGTATCCATCGTTTTCTCTATCTTCACATGTAACAGAGTTTGAAAAGAGTTCTACATTAGTTCTTTATTCTAAAAAATAGGGTTTTTTAGTTAATGATAAAAAAGAGGACTTTTAGTTGTATTATCTTCGAGAATGGGTTAACAATTTTGAGTTTTGATACTAAAAAAGTAGGAAGCACTCGAGAAAACCCTAGTTTTTCTCTCAGTGTTTTGTTGACTGTCATGGTATTATTGGATGGTGTTTGTGGTATTGTTGGTGGCTGTTGTTGGTGGTGTTGATATTTGTGTTTTTTGGCGGTGGTGTCGGTGGTCTTGGTATTGGTATTGGTGGTGGTCTTGGTGGTATTGGTGGTGGCATTGGTTGTGGTGGTGGTGATCTATCTGTTGCAATGGGTGGAAAATCTATTAGGAGATATTAAATAGGTCTTCAAACAGATTCCCCATCTGTTTCAACTGATGGGTTATCCATTGGAGTATTTTCTTGTAATGTGGCATAGAATAATTTATTAAAATTTCTCCACCTGTTGCAACAGGTGGAATATCTATTGGGAGATATTAAATAGGTCTTCAAACAGATTCGGGTTCCCCATCTGTTCCAACTGATGGGTTGTCCGTTGGAGTATTTTTTTCTTTGGTTATGTGGTAAAAATGATTTATTGAAATTTGTCTCACCTTTTTTTAAAAAATTATGCAGACATCAAATGCAATGTATTTTTTATTTTCTTTTGTTTGTAGTTAAAAGATGTCTCCCAAAATAAAAGAAACTGAAAGTAGAGAAAGTGGATCAACTTCCGATCACCAAACAAAAAAGGCTAGAGTACAGATAAATTCAGAGAAACTTCCAGAACAATCTCAGTTAGGGAAAAATAAAGCCGAGGAAAGTGATAACTCCTCCTCACCAATGGGGCGTGAAATAATATAAAAAATCTAGCATGATTCTGTCAAAACCATTAATATTGAAAGTTTTGAGTTACGATGCCGATGAATAACCCTAAAATAATATTTGGTGATCTTGTACTTAAATGTCAGTTGAGGAAACCTTTTGACGAACTTAGGAGTATTATGAAGAAGGAAAACATAGATGGACTTTTTAAGAAGAGCTGCTTTACACACTTTCTTGAGCTATCTGGGCCCCATCCTTTCTGTTTCCCAATGATCATGGTATATAGCCTTCTCAAGCGCAGGATCATGTATGCGGGGGATGATAAAGGTCGGAAGAAGGGCTAAAAAAGATGGATGAAGTTTGGATCAACTACTGTGGCATGCCGGTTTGTTTTGGATTGAAAGATTTTGCCATTGTGACGGGCTTAAAATTCGATCATCCAGAAGAACCTCCCATCAAGAAAATACCCCACAAAGGGTCCAACAAACGCAAGATAAAAAAAGATGGGTTGTTGGTCATTATTGGACCTAGCTACAAAGTGAAGGATTTGATAGCGGATCTTAAGAATAAAGACATACCATAGCACTACAGGGAGAAATTATGCTTAGTTTGGTTTGTCCATTCCGTTTTATTGGCAAGAGACGTCAGGAAAGTTATAGAATGTGATTTGTTGGCGCTTGTTGATGATTTTGGGAAATTCAACGATAATCCCTGGGGCTATGACAGCTACTACTTGACTGTTAAATATTTACTGAAAGAGCTAAAGCCAAAGACGACCACATTATACGGCTTTCCTTAGGCTTTCATGGTAAAATTGATCACTATTTTTACTCGTTCATCAATTTATATTGAATATACTTGTGACTTTTTTTTTCTTGCTTCTTGTTTATAAATTTTAGGCTTGGGCATGTGAAGCCATTCCTCCCCTTCGAAAGCATTTCACGGATTACTCGGATAAGGTTTCTCATCCAAGGATCCTTAGGTGGTTGGCTGCAGTAGAGAGCAGCAAAAAAAATATTAATGAGGCTGATCTCTTTGACCCTATGGATGATGCAGTACGTTTTCTTTCAACTAAAATAATTTACCTAAAAGGAAGATATTGAATTTGTTCCATCTGTTACGACAGATGGGTAGTCTATTGCAACAGATTACCTGTCAACTACAACTGGTGCAACAGATGGGTAATCTATTACAACAAACGATTCATATTTTGTAATAGATTAACCATATGTTGTTCTGGTCTCTGAACCCTACTCAACAGATTATCCATATACTGTAAATTATGCAACAGATGGGTATTTTGATGTAACATATTATCAATTTGTTTCAACATATAGATCAGTTGTTGTGGTAGCTAGATCATTTGTTGCATAAGTTGGTTGTGTTAACATAACCCGAGCCCCATGTAACCCAATAGACTGTAAGTTATTATTATATGATTTAAATTTCTCCTATCTTTTTTTATAGGTTGTGCATCCTTGGATCGTCCCTACTATTAATGAGCTGGGGATGACTTTTTTTCTTACTCTAGGCCTTTTTGATACAAAAGAAGAGCCAACGATGGATTTAATAAAGAAGGAATTGGATGGAGCAACATCCATAAGAAGAGTAGTTAGGCAAGGTCAGTCTAATGTTGAAGCTCTTCACAACCAAACTCAAACTGCAACAGATTCGGGTTCTTCTTCTGGGGGTGTTGCTGGTGAAGTTGTTTGTGATGGTCGCAGCCATCCTGCTACTGCTTCTGCTACCAGTCGTGATTATGAGCATGTTGCTGCTCAGCAAAAAATAAATATGTTTGAAAACACCTCCTGCACAGGTCCTCTCTCTCACCCCTACATGGGTCCTCCCATCCTTACAGTGGTCCCTCTCACCCCTCTCCATCCTCATGTTCTCATTGCAAATACAAAGTATATAAGGACAGAGAGGATAAACTCCTCGATAAGCTAGAGGCTATTACTGAAGCTTCCGAGGAGTTGAAATCCAAAAGGGGTGTCATACCATCCAACGAGGTGAGGGAGCCATAAACTCCTACAGTGGAGGTTAGGAAGAAGAGAAGAAAAATTAGACAAACTCTCTCCGTTCTAAAATTAGCAAAAATTTCAACCCCACCACTCTAATATTTGTTGAAGTTCATAGGCCGCCGAATAAGGTGGACATATTCGCAGCGCTTGGCAAGGAGAAGAAGAAGGAACTTGAAGAATTCATCAAGATGAAGGTTAAAAAAGAATACATGATGCATTCATTTGCCGCCAAAGACTTTTCAAATATGACAAATATATGTGTGTGGTACGAGGACAAGGTAAGTTTACTTTTGCTAACCTACCCTTCCTATCTACTCCATGAAGAAGAATCTACACATCAGATGTGTAATCTGTTGCGAAAACTTGGTATTCTATTGCAACATAATACACATCTGTTGCATAAGTTATGTTGGCTGGGTAATCTGTGAACTGATTCAGAGAACCCTCTGCATCGGATTCTTTGGACTGTGTTTTTATTCTTTACAATTACTAACCTATTTAAAAATTATCTTCTTATACCACAGTATGTTGATGAAATTCTCTGCCTCATGAGGAGCAGGCAATTAGTGTACCCGGATGTTTATGATGCTGGCGATAGGATAATGGACCTTAACTTCTACAATAATTTCAAGAATAGGTACGCTAAAATCTATAAGATAGCTGATTTCGGTGGCCTGGGATTTGATCAGTTAGTTTCTACGTTCCAATGGGATGAAGAAATGATTAAATATGTTAGATGGAAGAAGTCATATCCATACGACAAGAGCTGGACCAAGGCAAAGAGAATCCTTGCAGTTATGAACGTAGATGTCACCTATTTTCTCACTGTTGAGATACTACTATTCGAGGGAAAGATTAAGGTTTATGACTGCAACTTACCTGTGTTCAGCGAGAAGACATTTTTAACCCACATGCAGTCACTCTTGAAGTTGTTGCCCAAGTTATTGACGCAGAGTAAGCTGATGGATCATTTGCCGGATGAAGTCTTGGCGAAGGAATCATGGGATTTTGAAGGTCGAAATAAAATAATCCAGCTCCCAAAAAATACAACCGGTGTAGTGTACGAGCCGTACTCGTTGCATACATCGAGTGTTTGCTGACCGGCACACAAATGACCGGTGTGTGCGACACCATTGTGGGAAAGATGCAATGGGTCTGGGTATATGGGGTACTAAATAAATGGTTGGAGCCCATGTATTAAAAAGAACATGTACAAAGATAGAGACGAACACGATAACAAATTTTCATTTCAAGCCAATTCACTTACATGTTGGGGCAATAATTTTTATGTCTGGCAAAGTTGAATTTTTATAATGCAACAGATTTTATATCTTTGATAATAGATATAGTACCTATTGTGGCAGATTAATTATCTGTTGGAATAGGTTGGTCATCTGTTGTGTTATGCAAATGTTCCTCGTCTGTCTGTCGCAACAGATTTATGATCTATTTCAGTATATAACTTATCTGTTGCAACTGATCGGTAATCTATTGGACCAAATCATAAAAGTAGGAAGACCTGTTATATAATTTCTAGCAGATGACCTACGCGTTGCATCTCATGTTGCAACATTTATCTAAATCTGTCTGATAAGATATGTCGTCTGTTGCAGCATATGTATTATCTGTTACGATATTTGAATCTAGTACTCCATTTCAATTAACATGTTCAAAACTAAGAATTGATTATATTCATAGACAGAATAAAATAAATCAAAGCCTTCGAAAATTACATGAAATAACTCAACAAATAAATGAAATATATAAAAAATCATTATGGGTACAAACTATCTACTCTACAAATAAATCAACAAGTTAAACCAAGGAGGATAGGTTATTACATTGACGGACTCAAGCTATAAAGATCTAATCAATATGAAAAAGTTGTTCTTCATCTAGTGCTATGGAATTTGGCTTTGGTCATCGTGGATCTTTAACGTCGATTGCGTACGGCTTCTGAGCTTTTGTTTCTCCATATTTCCATAAAAGAGGAGCATATCTTTTGTGGAGTAATCTGGCATCAAGTCCATTATTTGGTACTTGTAATGCATCACTCAAATATTTGGCATAGGAGGTAACAAAAGGACCGTAATCCCTGGATTATAAAAAAATAGATAATCCATATCTTACAGTTCGTGCAAGTGTTATGAAATTTGTGAAATGAAACTAAATCATGACACTTAAACTTACAGGCTACCAGTGGTTTGTTGAGCGATTCCGTCAACATATTGTACATCAAATGGATTATCCATTTTATCCCGGTATGCTTCAATTGTCGACCAATCAGTACAAACTTTTTGGTCTAAATAGCCACTATATCAAGGTAAGTAGGCAATATTTTGGCCAGTTTTTGTATCTCAGACGACGGTTCAGAACGTCTTTTTTATGACATCAAGTCATAAACTCGGATGCGCCTCTCTTTTAGAACGACGACAGCCAACACCCAATAGAATTCATCACCACAATTGATTGGGATGTACACTTTGTCAACCAAATGCCAAGGTAAGCCTGCCGGAATGCTAAAACCTTTGATGATGTTGATTAAGCATTCCTCATTTCGGAAAACTTCTGGCTGCTGTTGACAATACCTATCATAGGCATTATTGATGTAAACTTTGTACAAACAATTGCATGTTGTGTATCTGTATTATTCTTGTGCTTGCAACTTGGCCTTCTTTCGAAGGTAGTAAAAAATGACATCGATGTGCTGCACATATTATCAAACATTTTGAATTACGTGATGAAAAAATCAACATACAAATGCAATTAAATAAAGTATTAATTAATAGTAATATGTATGGCATTTAAACCTCATCATTCCAGCAAGTTTGGGGCTGTGACATCAAATAGAACCAATTCTTTGTTCTGGGATATGATGCAACAAAGTCGAACATATCAAAACGAAGACTCGATTAGTTCACTTTATAGCGCTCGTCATTTTATTTTCTACATGATGATTTATATGTGTTAATGTCAGGTTCTTACAACAAGAATTGTATAAATCAACATCCATAAAATTGATTTTTGTACCTGCCGGCATGATGCTTTAACAACCCATCAGCAATCCATTTTGAATAGTCGTTGATCAACTGTATTAGTTTTTTTGGAGCCTTTTCCGAGATATTGAACCCTTCAAATGGGTAATTCTTCCGATCTCCCAAACTGACAGGCTTCATTTTTTTCATCTTTGGAAGCAGTTGATGGATTATCAACTGTCATAGTGTGCTCTTCGACAGTAGCTGTGACATCCACCTGGAAAGCCAGAATTGTCAATGCTAAGTAGAGATATACAACAGATTTTCCATCTATTGCAACAGATGAGTCTTATGTTGCACCAGATGGATTATCTGTTGGAACAAATTCGAACAGGTAAATTAGAGCAGTACAATAATTTTGAACAGATGACCTATCTGTTGCAACATAAGACTCATCTGTTGAAACAGATAACAAATCTGATGCAACAGGTTAGACAACAGTTGCAATAGATGTATATATTTATTTGATAATTTTCAGCAGATGTATCATCTGTTTAAACAGATATGTGCCTTTTTATTTTTTGAAACAGATGATGTACATTCACCTTCTTCAGTGGCCCTTGCATACTGAACATCGGTGCAAGACAAAGACAGAGGCATTGCAATATTGCTTTTTTTATGATTGATGATGCCTTGGATGTGTCTTTCCTTCTTCTCTTAGCCACCTTGATCTCTAGTGGAGTGTTTGGATATGAAATCCTCTTTGATAGAATGACACCTTTCTTATATATTATTTTCTTTACAGAAGCAGTTAGTGCATTAATAGCATTAATCACTCCATCATGTTTTGCCTTCCAGTCTTGACATTTGCATGAAGAACATTCACTAGATGCGGTAAATCTGGAGAAAAATCTGTACAACCATTATGATCATAATCATAATGGCTTGTTGTTTCAAAAATTATAAGAGGAGCATCATTAGCCCCACCCTCCAAAATTATTTTTCTTGGGATGGTTGTTGCTCTAAACAATTCTATTTTTATTCCATCAACGACCTTAGGATCTGATAAAAATTGTACAGATCGTAAACTAAGAAAAAATAGCATCTTCAACTCTCGGTTGGTCGGAACAAGCCACGGATGGACAATCTAAAATAAATTGGTACATATATTAAGAATGATGATGAAATCATTTCATCATTAATTAAAACAAAAACTTGATTAGAATTGGAATTACTGCTTCCTTGGGGGGATTGAAAAGATCAAGAAATTTTGCATTTTTATTGGTTTTGACCGACAACCATCTCAGAATTCTTGGACAGGAAACTTTTTCCTGGTAGTTCACTTGTTATCTCAAATAAGGAATGGCTTCAAATGCCCAAGCCTATAACATAACGCCAATAAATCAAAAGCATTATTGAATAAGAAAATGATGAATCATATCATGATAAAAGAAATATTTACCATGAAGGCCTATGGAAAACCATATAAGTTGACTGTTTTTGGCGTTAATGGAGTCAACAAATATTCAACAGTCATTTTGAAGCTTTCATAACCCCAAGAATAGCTGTTAAATGCCTTAAGATCCTCGGAGAGATTTATTAAACCGAGGCTTATGTTGTTGTTAACGTCTCTCGCCCAAAGAACATTATGTACAAACCAAACCAAGCATAATGATTGCTTGTGCTTCTTTGAAAGTTTTTTTACTTGTCAACGCTTCTATCAGATTTTTATTTTTGAAGTTTGGACCAACAATGAACACCAGGTCATTATGATCATTCGACTTGCCTTTTCCTTTTTTGGGTGTGCGAGAGTCCTTTTTTTTGGTCAGAGTAGGTATAACTTGAGAAGGAGAAGGAGGATAACATTTTAGTCTGGTAACCATGGCAAACTCCTTCCAACCAAAACTAACAGGCATGTCATAGTAATTTATCCACACCTCATCCATCTTATCTTTGTTTTCATACATAAACCTGCGCTTGAGAAGGTCATATACCATTTTCATCTGAAAACAAGCATTGTTGTCCTCCAAAAAATCAAGATATTGTCCAAAGCAGCTTTTCCTGAAATAAGAATCCAATTTTTGTTCTCAAAGTATTTTTCTGAAGGCGTTGAAAGATTTTTCCATGACTGACTTAATCATAGAATAACGATCAATGCTAAAGGTTTTGACCAACTCTTCGGCGGAAGGGCTATTAGCATTTGGATCATCTCTTTTGAAAGATTCCTCCTCTCCATGTTCATTATCTTCTTCTCCTGATTAAGATAACGTTTGTAAAGCAAGCTCATAGAGTGGTGGATGTAGCTGAGCTGCTGCACTTGTTCCTTTACTTGGACCTGATTTAATTTCTTTTCTTTTGGAGGCCATGTTATCTTAAATTAACAGGAACATAACATATATTATAATTTATAATGCATAACAGTAATATAACAGTTCCAACAGACAACTAATTTATTACACCAGGTATGTTATCTGTTACAACATATAACCGACCTGTTGCAACAGATGAGTAATTCATGGGAACCATAAAAACAACATTATTTGTTGCACCTGGTATTTTATCTGATGCAACATATAACTGACCCATTGCAATGGATGAGTAATCCGTTGGAAACCATAAAAACAAATTACTAATCTGTTGCGCTAGGTATTTTATCTGTTGCAACATATAACTGACCTGTTGCAACGGATGAGTAAACTGTTGGAAAGAATAAAAATAGATCACTAATCTATTGCACCAAGTATGTTATCTGTTGCAACAGATAATCGACCTATTGTAACGAATGAGTAAATTATTGGAAAGAATAAAAACAATCCTAATCTATTGCAAAATGAAGAGTAAACCGTTGGAAAGAATAAAAATAGATCACTAATCAATTATCTGTTGGATCAATATTGTTTAGATTTCTTCCAAATAGAAGAGTCGTCTGTCACAACAGATGAATGATCTGTTAGATTGTTCACCTGTTACATCAGATTTTCATAGTTGCATTAAATTTTTCATCTGTTGTATCAGATTTTCATCTGTTGCATCATATGTTTCATCTATTACATCAGATGTTTCAACTGTTGCAATACCATTTCTACCAAAATAAATAACAAATCAACCCAGTAACACCAACACATCGCACAGACACACTAAGAATATCAACTGTAACCAAAAATCACCAACAAATTTGAATCAACAGTACGAAAACAAGAAGAAGAAATGAAGAAATGCTAGAAATTAGGGTTTTATTCAGTCCACATTTCAATACCAGAAGAGTATTTGGCTCAAGTTCCTCTGTTTTTCATAACTTTTTACCTGTGGAAAAGGAAATGGGAGGACAAAGAACTCGAAGTTGTTGTCGCCGAAGAAGTATTCACGTCGATTGACGGTTGAAAGTCGAAAAGGAACTCGCTCAACTATTTGTCGCTGGAGGTTGAAGGGAGAAATTTTACAGAACTGTTGGTTGGGAGAGAGTTGAGAGAAGCTGGAGAGAGTATGTGGTTGATTTGGATTGAAGAGGGGTGTGGGTTGGGTTGATTTGTATTTTTGAAAAGATTAGAAAGTTTTGAAAATATTAATCAAGTCCACAATTAACTTAATCAATTGTCCTAATGATGTTTGACCCTATCTGTTGGTCAATGTCACCAATCCTTCATTCAAAACTTAAAAGACACCTTTCCTTCAATTTTCTCAGCTAACCACTTGGTAGGAGTCTCAACACGTAAGAATCATATTATTGAAAAAAATATGTATAAAAAATTGCTTTATTTTTTACAAAATAAAAATTGGTATGTATATTTTTTTTGGCAAAATAAATTTGTTACGAGTCTTTTTTTACTATAACACAAGAATCTTCATTTTTCTTTTGGTTGATGAAATCCTAATACAAATTATATAGAAGTTCAAAATCAAATTCTTTTTTGATTTATAAATACTCCTCCTATAAAAAAAAAGTTGTTTTGTGTGCTCATTAAATAGTCACAAGAGTAGAGGTAGGAGTACTTAATTTTTTCCTTTTTATTTGGTCGTCTCTTAAATTTTTTCTTACAACTTACTTTTTATTATGTTTTCAATTTTTTAATAGTGTATCGGGAATAATAATAAATCATTCTAACACTCTCACAAACTTAACTCCAAACTGATGATTAACTTAGGTCATTTGTAATTGTTTGTGTTTAGATGGTTGTTACGTATTGCATTACTTTGTATTGAATTGTGTTAATAGTTAAAATATAGGGAAAATAGCACTCTATAACATTTTTTTAAAAAATATTACAAGTTTGAAAACTTTTCAAAAGTGGCCAGTCGGATATATTATTTTTGTTTTATAGCCATTTCCTAATTTGGATCATTTTGGCCTACGTAGTTCATATACAGTCCATATACAATACAGATACAGTCTATATACAATACTGATATAGTATTCAACTTGGGCAATTCGTCCCTTTTAAAAATATTTTAATTTTTTTGCTATAAATTTTTTAACTGATCAAATATTCTATTTTTTTATTGTTTAGAAATAATAATTAAATTATATAAAAATGATATAATTGTTAAATAGAATATGTATCTATATAAGATATATGTATAGAAATTGTATAGTTCTATCAAATATGTATATGTATAAAATATATATAAAAATATATAGAAAGTGTATGAAAATTATATAATTGTTGTATAAAACGTGTAAAAAAAAAAGTATAGTTATTGTATAAATTGTGTATCAAAACTGTATAATTTTCGTATAGAACATTTATATGTATAAGATATGTATAGAAACTATATATAGGGTGTATAGAAACGATATAGAACAAGCCAGTAAATTAAAATGGCTAGAAACTGGAATTTAAATTCCATGACCATTTTCATGAAAATAGTTTAATTTGAAGTGTCGTTTCTGTCCTTTCCCCTAAAATATAATGATTATTTTGATTGTTGCTTAAATTTTATTATATCGTATTATTAAATTTGTCATTATATAACGACATCGTTAAAGCCATTATTAAAATTGATATTTTGAAGGATCAACAGATGCCTTTAATTTTATTTCAAGTCGTTTGTTTTTCCGTGCTTCTACAGTGATGAAATTCTTGAAACATAAATAATAGAAGAGAAGAGGAGGGAGGGAGGACACCAATTATTTAAGATAATGGGCACAAATTAGGGTGAAAAGAGAAGTAAGGAAGACTGAGTGTAATAATATATTTGAATTGATTTTTATAAGAGAAATCTTTAATTTCGTATTGGTGATTATTCCTTCTACAGTTTTGTTTTTGCTAAATTTTATTTCTCATTCATATTGATCCTATTTTTTAGTTTCTTATTACATAGTTTTACATACAATATGTTCAAGCTAACACTTCTTTTCTCGAAATTATATATAAATACTTATACTAGTTTAACTGATGGCCTACTGATATAGCACTTGTCATTTTAGAAAACTAAAATATCATTAGTTTTTTTTACCTTTGCCCTTCATCATAAAATATGGAGGGACATTAATATGATTCAAAAGGGACAAGCACCGTATTAAATTAAAATGAATAATAAATAGAATAATTTAATCAAATTACTCAATCTGTAGTTGAAGTTTTAGTTAAAAAATATACATAACAAAAATGACAAGTACTTAAAAAAGGAAAAAATATATATGTTGCTTTAAAAGTGTAAATTGCATACCCTTTATACCATACTTAGTGCAATAAAATAAATAAATGTCAAGATAAAACGACGGAAGCATTGAAAGTAGATAAATAAGGTATTCCATCTATTTAATTTTACTTGTCTCTTATTTTTAAAATTATGTTTTATCTTTACTCTCTCTATTCAACAATACTTGTCCATTATTCACTTGACACACATGTTAAAAAACAATAAATGATAGGGACAATTTCATTATATCGCCCTTTGAATAGAATAAATTAATTGCATTGAAAAATACATTAAGTGATGAATAATATTTAATAGTAAGAAAAAATGGGTAGAAAATGCAAAAATTTTTATTAATTTTTAAACTAAACAAATATTATTGGACATCTACATTTAGTATAGTGAAAAAGTATTATTAGACAAAGGAATACTTGTTATTTTTGACATATGAAGAAAAATATTTTTTTTTCATATTTTACCTCAACTTTAATTAACATTAAAACATTGTTCGGTAATAGTTATACAACAAACTATAAGGACTCCGAAATCTATTTTGATGCACGAAAATTTTACATTTTATTTTGATATTACTTATTGGTGATATTTAAAAAAAAAAATCAGGTAATACAAATTACATATAGAAAAACTTATAACTCAACCTCCCTTTGTTTTTTTAGCTTCCTTTTGAGATTTTTCATTATGAAGAGCTTTTTGACATAGTTATTACTATTTAAATAAGACGTGATCCTTCAGATAAAGATAGTAGATTATTATGACTATGAGATTATTATGACTATGAAACTTTAACCGTATGTATAAGACTCTATTTAAAAAAAAAAAAAGTTGAAAGGTATTATAAGTTCATGGCTTCATGCAAATTCTATGAATATCGACCTTCATATTTCTTTTTAAAAAAAAATTAAGAAAATCAAATTAGGTAAAACGTGTCTTGAGGCTTTTGGTTTTCTAACCTTCATGGGCTATTATGTCCATTTGATTTTACATTTAATTTGAACAATCTAACATAATTATAATTCTTTTGATGTTACTTTTGCGTAATGAAAATATTTAGGATTCGTTTACTTTTGCTTGTTCATTATTTCAGAAATCGATATTCATTTATAACATATATTAATAAAAGACAACTATGTTTTTCATGTTTTATTCTATCATTAATTATTTATTCTTCAAATCAATTTTTAAAATCTAATAATTAACATCAATTAATGGGAATTCATGTTGTCGTTATCTTTTTAATGGGCATACAAAATCTAAATGTGACAAGTTAAAATGAATGGAGGATACTATTAGTTGAAAGCTATGTAAAAAATCTTCTAAATAAGGAAAGATTAAAAATAAGAAAAAGAAGAAGTAAAGGGAACATGACTAATTACTAATTATTGTAGAACATAATAATAAATCATATAGATTTTTGAGTTCAAGATTGACATTCTAGATAAAAATACAACAATGTATTCAATATAATTCTATAAAGTAGGATTCGAGATAGTAGACCTTACTCCTACCTCAAAAGATAGAAAGACTATTTCTGATAGAACTTCGACTCAAACTATAAAAGGAAACTCATCATCCCCAACTCCTTTCTTCGTCAAAATAATAACTTAAAAGACAAACACAAATCATACGAAAATAACAACCACATAGGTCTGCCCTGTTCGAGACCTCCTAATTACATGATAACAACTTTGTATCTTAGTCCAAATCTCTCCCTCTTATACCTTTGATAACACCGTTTGATGACAAAAGCATTAATCATTTGAGGTACTTCGTTGAATGAATAATTTTATCTAAAACAACTTATTGTTTGCCATAATTGACCTTTGGTCTTAGAACATGAAATAAATATGCAGTACATAAATGATTAATAGTTAAAATTTGAATGACAACGATACGACTCCTAGTATGTATTATTTATTTCATTTACAACAAACAAAAGATTTACCTAGTTAATTCGTTTATCATAATGCACACACGACTAAAATATCTATAACCATCTTGAGATTCTCAACTAAAATAATCAAGAAAATTCTGAGATTCTCAACTCACCGAATCAATCTTTTAAACAAAAACAAATGACCATCTTGAAAAATAAAAATAATAATGAAATATGAATTAATCACAAATCAATCCAAATCTAGAAAAAATTACTGTTAAACTTCAACTTTGTTCAATAAACTACTACGTCTTCACAAATTGCAGCGAAGAACAATCATGGACTATTAAAATAGATACAAATATGTGTCTTCACCCAAGAACAACTCTAATCATAGTCACAAATCCTCGTCACATTGCAAAATCAATGGCCTATATTATTTAAACGGACATGTAATTTGAAGTTTTAATTTGAAATCGATGTTTGTATACTATTTCAATTTTGATTTCAAATTTCAATCGTAGTATAAAAGGTGTGATCTCAATTCACGTTTTTCTTAGTAATTTCTAGATTAATTTTTCAAAACCCCTAAAATCTTAGGACTTGATTTTAAACCCAAATCTCACTCCTTTTCACTTGAATAATATTCTAATCTTATAATTACTAGTTTTTCATCAATATAACCTTCAAAACAACTCTGATTCCATATTTTAATTCGAATTTTAAAGATTTTACCCAGCAAAACTTTAAAAGAGTTTTTCTTCGATTTGAACCTCAATTTGACTTGGGTTTTCAGCTGTAGCTTCCTAAAAATATGAAAAACGCATTTTTGAAGTAAATTTATGATTTTGCTCTTCTTTTTTGAAAATTTATTTTGGGGGTCCATTTTGATCGGAATCAAAAGTAGTCAATATGAGTGTCGTTGGTTTTATTTTGACGCATAGATTTTATATTTGATGTTTTTAGAGGAGTTTCAAATCCTTCATTAAAAGTAAAGTCATAGATTTGAAGTGAAGCGGACCATTTTTGGCTTTTGAGGTAAGTTATGGCTTAACTCTTTCAAACTGAGTTGTGTAGTAAATGATGATATAAAATGCATATTAAGGGTGAGAACTAATCATAAAAAATGGCTATTTATGTGTTCTATCCGTGTGGGGGTCTATATGTGATGTAATTATCAAAATTGAGTTATTATGTGATATGTGTGATCGTGTGGAGTCCTATGTGATATTAATAGCATTGAATACATGTGAATGATTATATTGTGTTGTTAAGATGATTAATATGGTATCACTGGTGTATTGTGATTATATTCATACTTTATTGTCTTATGATACATGCGAAAATTCGTAGATGATACTGAAATAATGAGCGGATATTGGCTCACGTGATTGTAGAAATATTTCATTGTGGTTGGTTGTGGAAATATATCATCACGGTGCACCTTAACAAGTAAGCATATCACCTAAACTGATACCAAAAGAGGAAAAGAAAGAAATAGCCCAAGATAAGTCTTCTAGAACGAAGTCGAACCATATAAGTAATCATAATAACATGGAAGGAACTTATCCAAAAAATCAATCATGCCAAAATTAGGTGTCAATAGTGTAAGAACTACTAATACAATCCAAGAGTCAAATATATCAGAAAAATAACCACAAAGGAATAAAATTTATCTTCGAATGATAATCAAGACATAACTATTGTAGAAAGATAGAGGTGAACTTCGGACGCATGAATGTCCAACCGCTACCTTGGAAGCTCCAACAATCGCCCGAGTCAATCAAGCTGAGGCGCACTCAAGCTAGGACCTACAACAAAAGGACGCAGTAGGCATAAGTACATTCCACTTGTACTTAGTAGGTATCATAGGCCGACCATGCAAAGAAGCAAATTAAGCATACAAAATATATACTAAGGGCATGTCACTTGCAATCAGAAAATATCCCACAACGGTATCCCACACCGCTTGCACTGAAAGTTCTAATATATCTCACATATATTGCAATATCGCACCAAGATAGAACAAAAGTACGTATTATATCATATATAAGAAGAACAAGGGGAAATATGCATATACAAGATCATCAAATACAAGTAAAAGAAGATACACTAAATACATAGATGGAAAGTCAATATGGCAATACAACACAACACAACACAATAAAGTAAGTGCAATGTATATGATGATGATGATGCACGAGATCGTCGCACAATCTCCTGGATCGTCGCACAATCCCCGTATACACCTACGGAGGCAAGCCTCCCAACGCAGGACCCATGGGGGGTTCGTCAACCCGTATACAATCCACATATCCTATATCTCCTTTCTAGCACATCCCTCGAAAACGGTTTTATAAGGTATTACAATATCTCCTCCCCAGCACATCCCTCGGGGAGGGTTTTAAAAAGGTGTTGCCAGTGTTTCTCAGATGTTTTCATGGTGGTATCAATATTTCATGAATGAGTATGTTATGAGAATGTAATTATCACAACCAATCACAATGAGTATTTTCACAACCAACCACAATGATATATTTCCACACCCATGTGAGCCAATATTCACTCATTATTTCAGTTTCATCCACGAATTTCCACATGTCTCATATGCCAAATAAAGTATGAATATAATCACAACACACCAACGATACCATATTAAGAATCTTAACAACACAATACAATTATTCACATGTATTCAAGGCTATTAATATCATATAGGACCCCACACGGCCACACATATCACATACTAACTCAATTTTGACAATTACATCACATATAGCCCCAACACAAGCACAACGTATTAATAGTCATTTTTATGATTAGTTTCCACCCTTTTTGTATCATCATTTACTATCCAACCCAGTTTGAAAGAGTTAAGCCATAACCTACCTCAAAAGCCGAAACTAGTTCGCTACACTTTGAACCCACGACCTTACTTTTAATGAATAATCTCAAACTCTACTAAAAACATCAAATATGAAATCTACGCATCAAAACAAAACCAACGACACCCATATTGACTAGTTTTGGTTTGGGGTCAAAACAGACCCCCGGAACGGATTTTTACAAAAGAAGGGCAAAATCAGAGTTTTACTTCAAAAGTATGTTTTCCATATTTTTAGCAGTCTACACCTGAAAACCCAAGTCAAATTGAGTAAAAAATGAGGTTCAAATTGAAGAAAAACTATTTTAAGCTTTATCGGGTAAAAATCTTTGAAATTCGGGTTAAAAACAAGAATCAGAGTTATTTCAAGGGTTAAATTAATGAAAACTAGTAATTACAACGTATATTCAAGTGAAAAGAAGTGCAATTGGATTTAAAATCAACCCCTAAGATTTTTGAGGTTTTGAAAAATTTATCAAGAAATTACTCGGAAAATGGTGAATTCTTACCTTAAATCCGTAATAAAATCAAGAAATAGATGTTAATCTAGCTTTCCAAGCTCCTACAAGTTTATTTTTAAGCTCTCACACTATTTTAGGGTTTAACTCTCAAGAGACAAGATGAAAAATAAGCAAAATGGACCAAAAAATAGGAGAAAATCTGCTATATATAGTAGAAAGTCTGCTATAGTAGCAGTTTTTGTTTTTAAAAGTCCAATTTGAACTTTGACGGGGTGCCCGAAATTCGTTTGTAGTTCGATATATGAAAAAAATACTATGAAACCATACTAAATTCGATGTTTCTAATGCGTTGGAGAAGTCATATTTTCGAGAAAACATCACTTACACAAAGTTGACCCACGAAACTCGAAATCACAATTTTCAAAATCGAGGATCGAAATGAGATTTAAAAGTTGTAAAATCATACCAAACATGCTAACACCCAAAAATAGACATTCTAGATCTACTGGCAAAGTCGAATTTCCATCCGAGGTCATTTCGATCACATATGGGTCTCACACTCATATTTTAATTTTTCAACTTTTCGATCAATAGGTCGAAATGAGCTCGGGTGCACTGGGTCCCAAACTAAAGGTCTACCTAGCCTAAAATTGATATTTCGGAGCTACTAGCGTAGTTCATTCGGTGATCCGTCGCATAGATCAAAAGATATCCTCATAAGTCTAAAATAAGGCTCTCGAAGCCATTAAAAATCACAATATACCAAAATACATTGAAAATCATGTCAATCACTCCCACACTCCAGAAATGCCATAATACAGCTAAGAGGAGGGGTAAAATAGTCAAATCACATAAAATCATAAATTTCACATATTTCATCAAATTTTTAAGTCGGTACATCATCCACCACTAAAAATCTAGTTCATCCTCGAACTAGGGAAAAGGAAATACCTGAATCAACAAAGAGTTGGAGATTAGAACTACGCATATCAGACTCGACCTCCCAAGTAGCTTCATCTATTGGTCGATGTCGCCACTAGACCTTAACCTTACGGATCACTCTAGAGCACAACCTCCTAGCATCCCTAGCCAAAATAGAGACCGGCTCCTCAACAAAGGACAACCGATCATCTAATAGAACCGAATTGAAAGAATGACATGAGACTCTTCAGGAATATAGCGACGAAGCATAAAAACATGAAAAACTAGATGAACATATGATAGATCAAAGGGCAAATCCAACTTATAAGCCACATCACCAATAGACCGAAGAATCTCAAATGGACCAGTATACCTGGGGCTAAGCTAGCCCCCCTTCCCAAACCTCATCACATCCTTCATGGGTGGAACTTGAAGGAAAATACAATCTCCAATGCCAAATCTCAAGGCACAAAGTCTACAATCAGTATAACACTTTTGCCTACTCTGAGCTGCTCTAAGTTTATCCTGAATGACCTGGACTCTATCCAAAGACTCACGGAGCAAGTCCGCACCTCAAGTCTCATCTCTGAAACATCAAACTAATCCACTGGGAAGCAACAATGCCTCCTTTATGATGCCTCAAAATGAGCTATATCAATATTGAAATGGTAGCTATTATTATATGTTAACCCTGCTAAAGCCAAATGCTGCTCCTACTAGCCACCAAAATCAATCACACACGTGCAAAGCATACTCCAAAACATGGATAGTCCACTCTGACTGGCCATCAGTCTGGGGGTGAAACATTGTGATAAGATCAACACAAGTTCCCAACTCATCCTGAAAAGTCTTCCAAAAGTGAGATGTGAACATAGAACCTCACTCTGAAGTAATAGACACCATCACACCATGTAGATGAACAATCGCATGAATATAGAACGAGCCAACTTCTCAGCACTGAACGAGACCTGAAACGAAATAAAATAAGCTGAATTGGTTAATTGATCCACGATGACCTAAACACTATCAGAACCATAAGATATACGAGGCAAACCAGTCATAAAATCCATGGTGATGCATTTCCACTTTCGCTTGGGAATGGGCAACCTTAGAAGAAATTCACCAGGTTTCATATGCTTGGCCTTCACCTGCTGATAACATAGGCAAAGAGACATAAAATATGTCATATCTCACCTCATACCACCCCATCAGTAGTGCTGCCTCAAATTATGATACATCTTAGTCACACCTGGATAGATGGATTATCTAGAATAATGGGCCTCCTACAATATCAATCTAACACAGTCACCCACTCTCGACACACAAACTTGGTATCCAATCTGAAAAACTCCATCTGAATCAAGTGAGGCTTCCTTAGCCTCCCTACTCAATACCTTATCTCGAATCGACGTCAATCCAATATCATCAAACTGATGAGCTCAAATCTGCTTCATCAAAGAAAATCTAGCATCCACAAATGCCAAAACACACCTCTGTGTCGAAATATCAAGTCTAACCATCTGGTCAAAGACTGAACCTCTAAGGCCAAAGGCCTCTTCTGGGTCAAAAGATGTTTCAAGCTACCCATGCTAGTCGACTTTTGGCTCAAGGCATCCGCAACCACATTAGCCTTGCACGGATGGTAAAGAATAGTCAAATCATAATCCTTAAGCAACTCAAGCCAATGGCTCTGCCTCATATTAAGATCTCACTGGGTGAAGAAGTACTGAAGGCTACGATGATCTGAGAAGATCTCACAACGAACTCCATGCAAGTAGTGCCTCCACAACTGCGCACAACTCCAAATCATGGGTAGTATAATTTCTCTCATGAGGCTTTAACTGACGAGACGCATACATAATTACCTTGCCCTTCTACATCAACACAACACCTAACCCAACACCTGAAGTATCACAAAATGCGGTAAAGCCTACGCCCTCCTTGGGCAAAGCCAATATAGGAGCTGAAGTCAACAAATCCTTGAGCTTTTGGAAGCTCACCTCACAGGCATCGGACCACTGAAAAGAAATCTTCTTCTGGGTCAACTTGGTCACCCTCAACAAAATACCAATAATACCCAGCCAAGCCAACAAAACTTTGAATCTCGATGGGCGAAGTAGGTCTAGCCCAATCACAAACCACTACTACCTTAGATGGATCAACTACAATACCTTCCTTAGTCACCATGTAACCCAAGAAAGAAATAGACTCCAACCAAAACTCGCACTTAGAGAACTTAGCATACAACTTCTCATCCCTCAATCTCTGAAGCACAATATGCAAATGCTCTTCATGCTCAACCTCACTCTAGGAATACACCAAGATATCATCAATAAATACAATAACAAAGAAGCTAAAATACAATTGAAACACCCAGTTCATCAACTCCATGAATGCGGTAGGGGCATTGGTCAACCCAAAGGACATGACCAAGAACACATAATGACCATATCGAGTTCGAAAATTTATCTTTAGAATATCCGAAGCTCTAATCCTCAATTGGTGATAATCGAACCTCAATCAATCTTTGAAAACACTACAATACCCGAAGTTGATCAAAAAAATCATCAATGCAAAGAAGATGACACTTATTCTTAACTGTCACCTTATTCAACTGTTGATAATCAATACATGACCTATCTTTTTTCCTTACAAATAAGACAGGCGCACTTCAAGGTGAAATACTAAGTTGGATTAATCCCTTATCCAACAACTCCTGCAACTGATCCTTCAGTTTTTTCAACTTTGCTGCAGCAATCCTATAAGGAGGAGTAAAAATGGGCTTAGTTCCCGGCTTCACATCAATAGCAAATCCCTATCTCAATCTGAAAGTATACCAGACAAGTTTGTTGGTAACACATCCATAAACTCATGGACAATACAGATAGAATCTAAGGAAGGAGGCGAAACAACACTGGTGTCACGAAGATAAGCCAAGTAAGATAAACATCCCCTCTCAACCAATTTACAAGCCTGAACATAAGATATAATTCTCTTAGGACCCGAATGAAGTGCACTCTTCCAAGATATCCTTGGCACACCCGACGAAACCAAAGTCACAATCTTATCAAAATAACCTAAGATAACATGATAAGGAACCAACCAATCCATGCCTAAAATAATATCAAAATTGACCATATCTAATACAAGCAAATCTACCAAAGTCTCATGCCCGGCAAAAGTCACAACACAAGATCGATGCGCCTGATCCATCACTAAAGAATCACCTACCGGGGTAGATATACGAATAGGCATAGCAAGAGACTCACTAGCAAAATCAAAATCTGAAGTAAAATATACAGACATAGGAGAAAGTCAATTCGGGATCAAATAATACAGATGCAGGTCTGAAATAAATGGGGATGATACCTGTAATCACAGCATTAGAAGCCTCTGCCTCAGGTTTGGATGGTATAACATAACACTGACCATGACCACCAACTGCTTGGGTGGTCCCACGACCACCTACTGCCTGGGTGGCCCTATGACCACCCCCTCGAGCTTCACTACCTCTATCCCTCGCATCTCTGGTAACGTTTTATCCCTAATAGCTGGAATATGAGTAGCCCAAACCACTTGGTATGGACATTCCTTGGCCACATGGCTAATCTCATCATACACGTTGTAATGCCTACGACCAATCTCAATAGAAGAAGGTACAACTGAGCCCGAACGGCCACCCTGAACTGCCAAAGAAGATCCACCACCTGAATTCTATAAAGCTGCCTGCACTGTCCTACTATGGTATCCACGAGAATATCTAAAATCTCTGCTTTGAGAGGTCAAACTCCTGAACTCACCAAAATGTCGCGCTTTCTTGGCGCCTCCCAGAGATGCACTTAGAATACCCTCTGTCATCTTAGCATGATCCAGAATACTCTAAAAAGAAGCCTCAAACACAACAATCTAAGACGTATCCAACTAAAGGGAGATATCCAAATCCTTCATAAATTTTTAAATCTTTCCAGACTCGGTGGAAATGCTATCGTAGGAATATCTAGACAGGCATGGAAGCATACCTCATACTTAGTAACTGACATAGAGCCCTGCTCCAAATGATCAAACTTGTCCCGCATACGGTCTCTCAAACTGAAAGGCACAAATCTCTTAAGAAAAGCCTCAGCGAACTGATCCCAAGACTACTCAGAAGCATCAGTAGGACTACAACCGGCAAACAATCTCTACCAATCTCTCGCGGTATCTCTCTATTGATAGTAGTATAAGCCACACCATTCACGCAGAAAGAGTGAAACACAACTCAGAACACAAGGTATGAAAGAACTTCGCACGATAAAGAATAAAATGAGGGAAGTTTCTAAAAGACGTCCTATAGACTCTTGAAGATAGATACGAATGTCTACATACCTGTTTTATCTTTTTTGGATTTTATTTTAGCAAGAAAATGAATTTGACCTTCTTAAGACTATTTCAAAAGATTTAAGAAAATTTTAAAATAATTTTAAGAAATTCACAGAGTTGCGACTTGATTTTTTATAGAAAAAAATCAAGAAAAACTTAAAAATATTTCAAAAGTTCAAAAATAGAAATAAACCTTTAAAACTAGAGATTCTAGGTAAGGGTTCAATTAATGCCCTAAGAAAGTTTTTAAGGCACTTAAAAGCATCCGTTTGAAATGGTTTACCAAAAAGAACTAACTTGACAAATTAAAGTGGCTAATCTTTGCAAAGACTTGATTTTATAGAAAATATTAAAATTATTTGTTTAAACGTTTAGAAATGGCATTTATTTATTCAAAGAAGAAAATAATTTATTTGAATTAAACTAAATTATAATTTTTCGGACTTAGGAGGAAAATGAATTTTGCTTTTGTAGGAGAAGAAGATTATGAAATTATTTTTTTATTATTAATTATCATAGAGAAGTTGATTATAATATAGATAATACTTGTGGGAAAAAATGTTAAGAGAGTATTAAATTAAAAGTATCTTATAAATTATGGAAAGTTAACGCTTATAAGAATTTTTTTTTTTTTTTTTTTTGAGTTTGAAGAAAGTTATTTTAATCCAAATTGACTATTTAGTTGTATGAACATAACAAATGTCCTTTTGAAATAAAATAATTAATCTTTTAAAGACTTGTTTTAAGGGGCCGTTTTAGACGAGACAAATTAGGTGAAAAAATAAAATTAAGATAAAATAAAATGACAACTCTTTAGGGAACTTATCTATATTAATCGATTAGAATATTAGTACACATAAATAAAGATGAATTATAAGCTACAAAAAATAATATAAGAATTGAAATTGGGCCCTTAATTGACCCATTAACAAAGCTGCTCAATTTTGGGCTTTGAATTATGGACTTAAGTCCATTTTCTGAAGTGTATAGCAGCTGTATACTTCAGCTATTTCCCTGCGTTTTTGTGTATATTTGGTGTATACATGACCATATATTGGTCTAGTATACACATATTTTAGTCCTCCACCTGTATGCCAACTTCAACTCCTCGTTTTCTACCGTATATCTTCTGGGCCGGGTCGGGTTGAAGTGTTTGGGCCGGCTGGTGGCTGTAATTATTTTGTTGTTGATAAAGAAAAGAATTCAAGAAGGGATTGGGCCAGGTCAATATTGATGTAAGTGGGCTACAGAATTGGGGATTGGATTGTTGAGAAGAAAGAGTTGTTTGGTTGTTTTGAAATGGGCTGCTGATTGGGTTTTAATTGGGTAGCTTAGGTAATTTGAGGATTTGGCCAATTCATTTAAGTTTTGGCCAAATTGAAAATCAATTGGCCAAATGCATCGCAATTGTGGCCAATTTGATTTCAATTATGGCCAAATCTAATAGATTAACTAAATTAAATCAAAATTCGAAATGAATTAATATCTCATTTAACCCCGAGCTTCTTGATTTGATAAAATCAAACACATATTTATCCAAATAAATTATTTTTGAGAGTAAATTATATTTAAATTAAACCTTTAATCATTTGAATTTATTTTCAAAATAAGTCTTGATTAAAATCTGATATTCCATAGCATCAATATTTAAGTAATCGAATTATATAATCTCGTATAATTGAACACGATAATATATAATCGCTACTTAAAATGACAAAATTACATCCAAAATATTTTGAAAAGTTTTATTCGGATGAAATAAATATTTTGATTTTATTAAAAATCGGAGACACTCAGGATTAAATTTAATTGTGGAGGGCAAAAATTAAGTGTCAACAACTGCCCCCTCCCTTTGGGTAGGGTGGATGCAAGTAATCCTGGGCGAAAGGAGGTTGACATTCCTAATTTTTTATTCGACCACAAATTCAAATTTGAAAGAGGTTAATTTTCGCGCGAGTTTCATAGAGTTATTGACGAACCTTGGTATCAGGTTTCCTATATATCTCTGGTTACACGAGAATTCAGGCTACTTGTAATTCATAAAGCTTGATTTAAAGTATGATATTCAAAAAATATATTGGCTATCTCAGTTTTTTTTAAAGTTTTTGATGAAACTGAAAAGCTAGGAAATAGAGAAATTTGGGGGGAGGTTGGAATGCAGTCGAATTTTCTACATAGAGCCCAGCATATATATCCCCGAGACTTAGGGAATCAAATTGCTTGTAGTTCGACTTAATCGGTAGAAAAGATGGTCTTTTATTTCAGACGATCTTTGGCTTGGGATGAGTGACGAGTTGATCGAGTTGTGGGAAAAAGGCTTGTAACCTCTTAACCATGAATGTGAGATCCTTCACATCCATAGGCAAGAACTTACCTAGGCATAATTTCCAAAACTCTGGGTGCACTATCACTCAAATTTGAGAGAAAAAGAAATTTATCCTCGGTATGAGTATAAGAGTTGCACTATCACTCGAATTTGAGAGAAAAAGAAATTTATCCTCAGTATAAGTATAGAAATATACCGCAAGTGAAAGCTGAAACTAGAATATCCCGAAATATCCATATTCCTTCTAACAGAGGTGTGGTTGGATGGTGGTGGCGATCATCATTTAGCTCGCGCCCAAAGAGTTTGACGTCCCTCTTTAGACTATGTCCCGTTTTGGTGCTAAGAAAGAGTTCCCCGTTGTGTTGTGTCCTTTCTAAAGTTGTCCACACCTGTGGTTTTGATTTGAGATTTTCATCCTCTCGGATACTCTCGACAATTCTTCAAACAAAAAGTGTTAGTGCTAAACATGATTCACAAAAGAGGTATATATTTTTTACCATATCTCCACATGAGTTGTCGCTTGAAAAGCGAAGTCATTCCTTTCATATACCTGTTTGGAAGGAAATAGCTTGCAACAATGGAAATAATAACCTTCTTGGTTGTTGCATAATTAACTCATTTGTCGATTGAATATGTTTTCAAAGTGGGGCATCTCTCTTGGACACCGATGACACTTTATGCAGAACGGTCCTTGCAACCATGTAATCTTGTGTTGATGTGGCAACCCTTTTGAGTCACCCATAATGCTAGTTGTATGTGGAATGATAATTCTTTGCATATGATATAAGGTAAGTCTTGCATATCTTTTGTACCGATACGACTTATAGATTTCCTTGAGTTGTTAATCTTTGGATAATATTGCACATTATTTGATGTTGGATACGAGGTGACTTACAGATATCCTTTGAATTTTTAGCTTTTAGGTGATCCTACACATTATCCGACCTTGGATAAGAGATGACTTACAAATATTCCTCCAATCGTTAGGTCTCCGGTATTCTTGCACATCATCCGACCTTGGATACAATATGACTTACAGATATGTCTCAAATTGCTAGTCTTTGGGTAATCCTGCACATAATCGATCTTGGGTATGACACGACTTATAGAGAACCCTTGGACATTATCAATTTAATAATCTTGCATATTCTCCGATAAGGATTTAGTTGCGACTTATGGATAACTTTTGAACTATCGGTTTTTGGGTGACCTTGCACACTATCCGATTAGGATGTCGTTACGGCTTACGAATGACCTATGAGCTGTCAATTCATAGGTAATCTTGCACACTATATTATTTCAAATAATATGACTTATAGATGACCCCCAAATTGTCAATTTCTAGGAAATCTCATATATCACCCATCTTTGGATAGCGACATAAAGGCGTTCCTTCAAATCGTGTGTTCTTGATGCATTCAGATGCCAATTTATAAAATGATGAGATATCCTTGATGCCAGCGTATGCTACCACGCGTATCAACAGATATTAGATGCTAATGATGTCCTCGATGCCAGCGTATGCTATTTAGCGTGTCAACATATATTGAATGCTGATGATATCCTCGATGCCACTGTATGCTATCTTGCGTGTCATTAGATATTAGATGCTAATGATATCCTCAATGTCAGCGTATGCTATCTCGCATGTCAACAGATATTAGATGCTGATGATATCCTCGACGCTAGTGTATGCTATCTCGCGTGTCAACACATATTGAATGCTGATGATATCCTCAACGCCAGCATATGCTATCTCGCGTGTCAACAGATATTAGATACTGATGATATCCTAGATGCCAGCGTATGCTATCTCGCATATCAACAGATATTAAATGCTAATGATATCCTCGACGCCAGCGTATGCTATCATGTGTGTCAACAGATATTGAATATTGATGATATCCTCAATGCTAGTGTATGCTATCTCGCGTGTCAATATATATTGAAATACTGATGATATCCTTGACATCAGCATTTGTGTTTCGCGTGTCAACAGATATTGAATGGCCCTTCTCGGCAATGGCATAAATGGCCCTCTTGGCAATGATATGAATGGCCCTCTCGGCAATGGCATGAATGACCCTCTTGGAAATGATATAAAATGGCTTTCTTAGTAATGACATGAAATGGCCCTCTCGGCAATGGCATGAGATGATCCTCTCAGCAATGGCATGAAATGGCCCTCTTGGCAATGATATAAAATGGCCCTCTTGGCAATGGCATGAAATGACCCTGTCAGTAATGATATGAAATGGCCCTCTTGGCAATGATATGAAATGACCCTCTCGGCGATGATATGAATGGCCCTCTTGGCAATGATATGAAATAGCCCTCTTGGCAATGATATGAAATAGCCTTCTTGGCAGTGATATGCAATGATTTTTCTGGTGATTTGAAAACAGTTTCACCTGAGTTCGTTTGTCTGCATCTTGCTTTCTACATGTACCTCTACTCATAGTAGACAATTAGTAGACACAACGTCGCTCTCATTGACGATCAAAGTCAAGATTTATGATAGTTTAATGACAAATACTTAGCATCATAATTTGAATGGCTTATTCTGCCATTAATCTTCTCCTTTGAAGAAATAGCAAATCCACCGGATGCAAGTAAATGGGAAAAATCTCTGTTTGGGGATTACTCAAATACTGTTACTTTGCTTCAAGGCAAATTTTGAGGGTGACTCTCTGCTCTTTCTCCTATTGAGTGATCCTTTGATTATTATATTTATTGTGCCAACTCTCTTGAATGTACCAGCGCTAAAGGTAAATATTTAGCAGACACAAAGTTGCTTTTGCTAGCGACTATTTTTTTTAGAAAAATTCTAAATGCAATATTCATAAAGAAGATAAGACACCTTTGCTTGTCCTTCATGATCTCAAGAAATGAGATAGACAATTTAAAAGGTCCTCGATAAATGGGTATTAAACCTATTTTTGGGGCTATCAAAAAATACCGTTCTTAAGCATTATGTGCTATGGTATGACTCCTAACTTGCTTGGGTATTTTTTGAAATAGACCCTCATTTTTGTGTATTGATCCCTGCATCCACAAAAAAATAATTAGTTTGAGTGAAACTACTCTGTGTTGACCTCCTTCGCTCCTCAATTTGTTTCTCGCCATCTTTCCGGTACTTTGTCATGTTGGCACCTCCACCCCAACTCCTTGCTCCAATAGATGTTTAGGTAATTACTGGGTAAAAGATTTGTATGGATTTTTAAAAGTGGTCTTAATTTTAGAAAATAGTTTCGAAAGTTTCTGTAAAAGCTTTAGAAAATCTCTGCCAGTCATGTCATGTACTAGCTCAACGAACGTCTCCCTCTTGGTTTTGACTATATCCTCCAGAGGATTTCCAAAACTTATCATCATTGTTTGGAAAGTTCTTCAAACAATTTTGTTATAGCCAGAGATTGAGTCTACCTAAACTTTGTCGCAGTTGGTGACTTCAAAAGTTTGACTTTGACCTCTGGTGCCGGGGAATTTGAAATATATTCCAGTGTTTGGTGAAAATTTTGAGGCCTTTCTCAAAATATCTAACTCAGTTTAAAGTTGTCTGAGATGATATCAACTAGAGAAGATCCAAAGTCTTTATTGGTCTTCGTTTTCTTTGTTGGATGATGATCTTCCTCTTGTGAATTTTGAGATTCCTTCTCAAAAATTCTGCCCTAGTTTCCATTTCCTGGGCTATATGACCGAGCAGTTGGGGCGCCTATGTATCCCATTGAAGCAGGAATCAGGTCAAACGTAGTTCAAAACTACGCTAGGGAAATATAAAAAAGTCTATTGGGTTGACCTAAGCCGAGATAGGCCGCCTACGTATCCCCTTATAGGAATTCAGGTCATCACGTAGTTCATACACAAAGGAAAGGATAATTGTCCTAAGGGGTTGACCGAAGCCGACATAGGCCGCCTACATATCCCTTTCTTGGGAATTTAGGTCAAACGTAGTTCGTACATAAAGGAAAGAATAATTATCCTAAGGGGTTGATCGAAGCCGACATAGGCCACCTATGCATCCCTTTCTTTGGAATTCAGGTAAAACCTAGTTTTTACATAAAAAGAAGGGATATATTATCCTAAGGGTTTGACCGAAGCCAACATAGGCCGCCTACGTATCTTTCTTTGGGAATTCAGGTCAAACATAATTCGTACATAAAAAGAAAGGGGTTCTAGGCAATTACACACTAGAAAACAACATTATTACAAAGGCAATTACAAGTAAACAATGGAAACACAAAAACTATAACATCTTTCAAGAACAATATCTCTTTAGCGCATCAGAATTGATTGGTTTGGTCCACTCTTGACCATCTATCTCAGGTAGGATTAGGGCTCCTCCAGGTTGGGCTTCTTTTGATTTTCACATTCCTCTATACCTTCAGCTAATTAAACCTCATCACCTTTTTCTATTCATTATTATTTCCTTCGCTTCGTTTGTCTAACTCTTTTTATGACATGACATTGGCAGGTTTATAAACTATTTCTACCAAAATAAACCATGTTAGATTATAACAAGATAATAAAAGATGATAATATAATCATATTTAAAAATAACTTCTTAAATAAATGGAGGCCTTTTGGAAAATAAATAAAAACTATGGCTCATGACTCGTGCAAATGTGGGCCCATGCCTTTTTGAAAGCGAAATAAAAATTTAAGACATGAAAGGGTGGATCACTGGACCTCCTCTGGATCATCACCAATTTTTAAAACTATTAGTAATTGTCATTTCATCTACTCCGATGGGCGATGAATTAGGAGCGAAGTGGAAGTCCAATTTTATAAAGCCTCTCTTGGTGAAACCTTCTTTACCTCACTGGGCTTCGGGAAATCTTCTGGTACAACATTGCATCCCTTGACCAGATTTCCTATCCCATCCCCAAGAACATCATTATTTGACATCTTACACACGGGAAATGATTGGCGCAGGAGTGGCGACGGCTTGGACGAACTCATCTTTGAATTATCTTCAATCTCATCTACCTTTCTTGGTTGGTACCTTATTCCATGCTTAAATTCTTTTTTCAAGAACATAAAGGGCTCAATAATTCCTTTCGAGTTCCTTTCCACTCTTTTTGTCTTTTTCAAATTTTGTGGATCCACCTTAGTAATAGTCTTACCAAATACCCATTCACCTATTATTTCGGTCATGCTAACTGTAGCTTCCTTGTGATTAGGAAATAGATTACTGGTGACATTTAATGTTGGTGCCTAAAGAGTGATGATCTTCTAGTCGATCAAGTCTTGGATCTTGTGTTTCAGATTGGTGCAATCTTCGGTATCATGCTCGGGCGCTCCTGAATGATAAGCACAGAATTGATCGGCCTGAAAGAATCGAGAATTAAGATTGCTATGCTTTAGTAGAATAGGCTGTAAATAACCAGCTTTCATCAATCTTTCGAAGAGCTGGGTACGACTTTCATCCAATGGAGTGAGTTTTCTAGAAGGCTTCTTTTCGGGGTTTACACGTGGGTGGTTATACTGATTTTGATTAGCAGGAGGAGGTACTTGATGATAGTTTGGAGACGTTTGGACGTTTACTTGGTTATTTGGAAGAGTAGCCTGAGTATGAGGCTGATAATTTGGCTGTGGAACTTGGAATTGGGGTAAAATATTTGGAATTAGAGCTTGACATTGGGGTTGAGCATAGAATACAGGCTGAAAACTTGGTGAAAATGATGAGGAAAGAGCATTCATACGCTTGAATTTCCTCTTTAACTTATCAACAGAATTAGTAGAGATCATAGTCGCATCCTCTCTTTTCTTCTTTGAGAATGTAGAGGATTCAGATGATGTTGGGGTTTTGGCAATTTTTCCTGTTCGGATGCCTTCCTCTAACGATTCCCCAATCTTTACTAAATCTTTGAAAGTTTCTCGGACCGCGGATACCATCCTGGTATAAAATTCTCCTTCCTGTGTGTGAGAGAAAACTGATACCATTTCTTCCTCAGACATGGGAGGTTGTACTTTAGTAGTTTCTTTTCTCCAACGAAAGGCGTAGTCTCGAAAACACTCATTATTCTTCTATTTGATCCGATCTAGTGAGTATCGGTCAGGGACTATCTCAATGTTAAATGCGAACCTATTAAGGAAACCCTTGGCCAATGCACTCCAACCAGTCCATTTTTTCAGTTCCTGAGACATGAACCATTCTAAGTCTTCACCACTTAAAATCCAGCTGAACAAACGCATCAATAACATTTCATTTTTCCCTACCCCCACCATTTAATCACAATACCTTCTCAGATGGGCCATTGGATTTTTGGTGTTATCGAACACTTCAAAATTTGGGACCTTATACCCTTCTGGTAGATCTACTCTAGGGTGAACACATAAATCATTGTAACCTAAGCCGTCATTGTTCCTCGCTCCATGAGATTCCTCGATCCTCATGATTTCTTCATTTATAGCTAGCAACTTCAGTTTATGCTCGGTCCTCTACTTTTTCTCGTTCTCCTAGTAATGGTCCACCTCGGGATTAGGAAAAAAATTATAGATGTCAGGGGATATGATGGCATGAGGAGGATTTGGAAGGAAGGATTGATTTTGCGAATGAAAGGAAGTCGGTTGGCAGGTGGGGTGGATGTTTCGAAAATTATAAAGGTTTTGTGGAATTTGAGAGTAGTTTGGTGGAATCTGAGAAGAATTCTGCTGATTTAGAAACAAATTTGGTGGATTTGGGGATAGATTTGATGGAAGATTTGGTGATGGATTTTGTGGATTTGGGAGTGAATTTTGTAGATTTGGGAGTGAATTTTGTTGATTTGAAAATGGGTTCTGAGAATTTGGAAATATATTCAGAGATGGGTTTTGCGGGGTTAGAGATAGATTTTGTGGATGATAGACATCTGGATTATTTTCGCGATTGCTGTTTTAGACAATTTGAGGAGCGAAGACGGACGATATGTTGCTTAAATAGCCCCCGAGAATAGGCGTACTAAGGGGAGGGATTTGGAGTGGAGTCTTGTGTCTTCCTAGAGTGGGAGTATTGACAGTGATGGCCATATTAGCCAAATCTCGAGTACAATTTATCTCTTCTTGAAGCGCTTCCAATTTTTTCGCGAGTTCAACAATTATCTATCTTTGTTCCGCTATTACATTGTCCCTAATGGTCAACGCATTTTCTTCGTCAGTCAATTTAAATGATGGTCAGAGGATGAGATTTTCTGTGCTTTTGATCGGGTGAAGTAGGAATGTTCTGCCAGCACTTTTCAACACGGAGTAGTTTTCTATTATCTGTAAAGTCAATTCCACATGTGATAAGCAATGCAAAATACTTGACAAGAAATAGCCACGTAGAGTTGTTTGTGTCATAGCCAAATTCATCCATAGGAGCATAATGGATAAACTTGCCTTTGATGTAAACAAATGCACATAAACACATACGACAGTTATATCATATAAAAACATTATAATAATGCGTATCCTAACTGGGGTGACCCTTTTGAGACAAGGGTTTGGGCCTAACAATTTTTGAAGAAAAATATATGCTTGCTTAAGGTCAATCCATTATCCCCCAACTTTTATAGACACTAAAAGGGCATAAATGACTACAAAAGATAACAAAAGAGGGATACAATCTTTAGGGAAAGGGAAATAACATGAAAGAAAACACGTTCCCACATAGGGGATAGAAAATACTAATTCCTGAGTGCTTCTTCTATCAGCCTTTGCCTTCTTAGCTTCGTCCATTTCTTATATTGGTGAATCCGTTGACGTTCAAACTGTGCCTTAGATGCAACCTCCCAAATTGATCAATTTCTTGCTTAACTTGCTTCAATTCTTCTTAGAAAGTAAGCAAATCAAGCTTTTTCCCGACCCCCAAAGGATAATTGATTGGATTAGACAGGCATATATTTTCTTCAACACATAAATATGATTCGTCTATAATTGACTCGAGGTCAATAGATGCAGGACAGGTTTTCTAATGGCCGAATACCCCGCTCGGGTATTGGGTCGTCCTAGGCTCATGCCTACAATAGGGTTTTCATTTTGTTTTATCCTAGGTGTATAGAGTGGGTTTGAACACTGGTTCTTAAGCGGACAACTTGAGTTTGAAAATACAAACAGCCATCAGACGACTCACGTCCTAATAAGCCATTCGTATTTTCAACATATTTTGGAATTGAACAACAGGGGCCGGGACATCCATGAAATCCCAAAATAGTTTAAATAATGCAGGAATATGCCATGAGATGTGATAGTTAAACTTTATAGAATCAAAACATGTAAATACATAAACAGTTAATCAAAAGACGAAATCAAACGTTTGGTTAGAACCTAGTTTAAAATCCCCAGCAGAGTCTCCATTCTGTTTTGCGGAGAAATTTTGACTTTTTAGAAGAGTCTCTACTTAATTTTGAAAAGGAATTAAGAAACCTTTATGAGATACTTTCAACGATAAAAAACAGGAAAATTATTTAAGTTTGAAGATTCTGAGTAAGCGGTTCCTATTGACGTTTTAGGAAGGTGTTAGGCATTTAAAACGTTTGCTAACTTGTGGTTATCCGGATTGTTTGAAAACTTCTTTTGACTTTCTTCAAAAAGATTAATTTGTTGAAAAGTAGTTGATTAGGAAAAAGTTTTTGTAAAATCAGTTTTTTAGCGACTTAGTTAGGGATTCAACTAGATTCGCAAGAAACACGTAAAACAAGTAAGCAAAAAGGAAAGGGGAAAGGGGAGAAGTAGTTATTTAGGATTTTAAGCCCAAACTGTCGACCCTATCCTAATCTAGTTGGGTTTTTGACCCATTTTCCCTGTCCTGATTCTATGTTTCCGAGCCCTTTTTGCTCGAGTTTCACTTCACCAGTATTAAGTTTACAATTTTGGCTTCGAGGCCCGAATGAATAAATAAATAAATAAGTAACTAAATGAGTAAAAATAAACAAAGCAATGATAAACAAATGAGACTTTTTATGTCTCTTAGCTACTTCAATAATGGGTTTTGACCCATTTTCTCCTTTCGTCTTCTTGCCTCGGCACGCCTCATGACTGACTTTATGGATCCAAACTAACTCGAGAAGAACGGGCCTCAATGGCTCATTATAAAGGGCAAAGGGAAAAGAGTCCATTTAGACTCCAACACGGATTCACACACAAAAGAAGAAAGAAAGAGAATTAAAATATATATCCGAAATGCAAAAGAGAAGTAAAGAAATTAACACATATCTGAAATAGGGTAGAGGTAAGGATGCAAATGATTTGACTCGATAAGAAATTTGACATGGGAAAAATCCCATTAGGCTAGCATATAATTTGCAAGGATTTAGCAATTATATCACCACCCAGAAAAAAGAAAAAAAAAGAAAAGAGGGCAACATAGATCACTAAACTTACAAATACTCTTCGGAAAGGTAAATAGGTCAAAATTCACATGAATTAAAGATAGCATTAAGAAAGTTGCTGGGATAAACTTGAACAATTTCAATCGCTCTTCTGTACCAACATAATTGCAAACTTTTCCTGGAAAAAAAAAAAAGAAAGGGCTAATCCAGACTAACCAAAGAAATACATGAGCAAGCCAAGTTTAAGAGACAAATCGTATTACTGCTTTCCTTTCAAACACAAAGAAACAATCCCTCTTAAAATCATGTTCATCTAGAATAAAAATTTAAGCCTTGATGTTAATTATCACAAGATAATCAAAGGGATCCAGCATGGTTAAATCCTTCGCAGGCTATTCTATTTATCTACAAAAATTGTAGTTTGAGAGACGGGATCAAAAAGAAAAAATAAATAAATAAGTGGAGCTTGATTAATGTCTTTATTCCAGCTATGTCAGCAAACAAATGAACTTAAAAAATAAACACAAACCATAAATTGGGTATTCAGCATATACCAAGTTACGCTCTAATCCGCCAAAGCTCAACCCTTTTTTTTTCAAAAAAATTTAAGCATGAGACAAGATGCTACAAATTGTTTCTCGATAAGCAAATAAGAAAAAACTAGAAAAGAAAGAAGTTTTAGCCAATCAAATGCTTATCTCTTCTCGTGAATCATTTAAACCCATCTTGAATAGACTTAACGGAATGTAACCATGAGACAAAAAAACATTATCTTAATGGAAAGAAAAATGATTTTAGAACCAAATGAGACGTTCATACATCAAGAATAACACATAGGAAGACAACAAAAATTCAAATTTTATTCTTTTAGCAACCTCCCGTAGTAAAATATAGACGGGCCACCTAATACCTACCCTTAAGCACTGTTGAATCTCAAAAGCATATCAAGATTTTCCTCTTCTTTTCCTTTTTCCCATTTTTATGAACATATGGTGACATTGAGAATATATGAAATTAGGAAAACTGCTTTCCATAGCCAAAGATTTGTAACTAACAAGTTTCGTCAAAATAAGACTAAAATAGGGAAAACTAGATGAACAGAGCCATACAAACTAGAAAAAGAACATCTACTTGGCATAAACAACAATTCACAGAAAGAAACTTATGGCTTTCATAGCTCTACAACAAACAATCCCAGCAACATTATTATTAAACTACGAAGATACTAATACTAAGAACGAGATTAAGGAGAAAGTGACGATAAAATTAAAAGGGGAAAATATGTTTACCTGTTTTGGGGCAGCAAAATGGAACCTTGAGATTCATTGGAATGCCGCCACCACCATCGGAATCGATCCTTCGAGAATTCCAACCAGGCAATGATTTCTAAAAAATTTTACTAAAAAAATGAAATTTTCACTAATTCTGCTCAAAATGTGTTTTCACCCCTTCAAGACTTGGTTCTCTTTTCTCTATAATGGGGCTTTTATAGAAGAGAATTGAGGGATTCTTTTGAAACTCCCATCAATGTGGAATAAGAAAAATCAAGGGGTAATTTTGATATTTTGAAAGGGCAATTCAAATTTTGAAATTGAGGATAGGGGATGAGCTATAACATTACATGAATACTGAGTTGTTGTTACCATTGTTGGGGTTTTTTGTACGGGGGGTTGCTGACTAGAATCAAGTTGGGTACGATTGCTGAAATCGTTATTGATGTTGTCGGTTTGGGTAGAGGTTGACCGGGTCAAATTTGGGTCGGTTTAGGACTGTGGAAATTGGATTGCTGTTGTATGCATTATTTTTACGTTTCTGTTGAAAATGGTCGTTGATTTGCTGATGTTATTGAAAGAGAAATGGTAATTGGTACTGGGCCGGGTCGGGTTGAAGTATTTGGGCCGGCTGGTGGTTGTTGTTATTTTATTATTGATAGAGAAAAGGATTCAAGAAGGGATTGGGCTGGGTCAATATTGATGAAAGTGTGCTATAAAATTGGGGATTCGATTGTTGAGAAAAAATGGTTGTTTGGTTGTTTCGAAATGTGCTGCTGATTGGGTTTTAATTGGGTAGATTAGGTAATTTGAGGATTTGGCCAATTCATTTAAGTTTTGGCCAAATTGAAAATCAATTAGCCAATTGCATCGCAATTGTGGCCAATTTGACTTCAATTATGGCCAAATCTAATAGATTGACTAAATTAAATCAAAATTCGAAATGAATTAATATCTCATTTAACCCCGAGCTTCTTGATTCGATAAAATCAAACACATATTTATCCAAATAAATTATTTTTGCAAGTAAATTATATTTAAATTAAACCTTTAATCTTTTGAATTTATTTTCAAGATAAGCCTTGATTAAAATTTGATATTCCATAGCATCAATATTTAAGTAATCGAATTATATAATCTCGAATAATTGAACACGATAATATATAATCACTACTTAAAATGACAAAATTACATCCAAAATATTTTGAAAAGTTTTATTCGGATGAAATAAATATTTCAATTTTATTAAAAATTGCAGAAACTCAAGATTAAATTTAGTCGTGGAGGGCAAAAATTAGGTGTCAACAATGGCACTTGTCGTGGCGCACCTTGACAAGTAAACTTATCACTAAAACTGATACGAAAAGAAGAAAAGAAAGAAATAAGGCTTCTAGAACGAAGTTGAACCATATAAGTAATCATAAAAATACAGAAGAAACTTATCCAAAATACTAATCATGCCCAAAGTTAGGTGTCAATAGTGTTAGAACTACTAATACAATCCAAGAGTCAAATACATCCAAAAAATAACCACAAAGGAATAAAATCTGTCTCTGAATACTAATAAAGACATAACTACTGTAGAAAGTAGAGATGAACTTCGGATGTATGAATGTCTAACTGCTACTTTGGAAGCTCTAACAATCATCCGAGTCAATTAAGCTGAGGCGCACTCGAGCTAGGAACTGCACCGAAAGGGCGCAGTAGGCATGAGTACGGTCCACTTGTACTCAGTAGGTATCATAGGCCGACCAAGCAAAGTAGAAAATAAAGCATACAAAATATACTCTAAGGGCATGCCACCTGTAATCAGAAAGTGTCCCACTATGGTAGCCCATACCACTTGCACTAACAGTTCTAATATATCTCATATATTTTGCAACATCATACAAAGATAGAACAAAAGTACATATTATATCACATATAAGAAGAACAAGAAGGAACATGCATTTACAAGATCATCAAATACAAGTAAAAAAGATACGATAAATACATAAATGACAAGTCGATATGGCAATACAACACAACATAATACAGTAAAGTAAGTGCAATGTATATGATGATGAAATCATGATGATGATGATGCACAAAGTTGTTGCACAACCTTCGGAATCATCGCACAATCTCCGTATACACCTACGGAGGCAAGCCTCCCAACACAGGACCCATGGGGGATTCATCAACCTGTATACAGTCCACATATCTCATATATCTTTTCCAGCACATCTCTCAAAAAGGGTTTTAAAAGGTGTTACAATATATCCTCTCCGGTACATCTCCCGGGGAAAGTTTTAAAAAGGTGTTGCTAGTATTTTTCAGATGTTGCCACGGTGGTACAAATATTTCATGAATGAGTATGATATGAGGATGGTATGCTCACAACTAATCAAAATGAGTATTTTCACAACCAACTACAATGATATATTTTCACAACCATGTGAGCTAATATCCCACACATTATTTCAGTTTCATCCATGAATTTCCACATGTCACATATGCCAAATAAGTATGAATATAATCACAATACACCAATGGTATCATATTAAGAATCTTAACAACATAATTATTCATATGTATTCAAGGCGATTAATATCACATAGGACCCCACACGATCACACATATCACATAATAACTCAATTTCGATAATGACATCACATATAGGCCCCTACACAAGTACAACACATAAATAGCCATTTTTTATGATTAGTTTCCACCCTTAACATGCATTTTGTATCATAATTAACTACCCAGCTCAGTCTGAAAGAGTTAAGCCATAACCTACCTCAAAAGCCCAAACCAGTCTGCTACACTTCGAATCCACGACCTTACTTTTAATGAACAATTTTGAACTCCACTAAAAATATCAAATATAAAATCTACGCGTTAAAACAAAATCAACGACACTCATATTGACTAATTTTGGTTCGAGTTTAAAATGAATCCCCAGAACCAATTTCTACATAAAAAGGACAAAATCAGAACTTTACTTCAAAAACACGTTTCTCATATTTTTAGGAATCTACAGCTGAAAACCCAAGTCAAATTGAGTAAAAAACGAAGTTTAAATTGAAGAAAAACCATTTTTATGCTTTAATGAGTAAAAATCTTTGAAATCCTGGTTAAAAACAAGAGCTAGAGTTGTTTTAAGGGTTAAATTGATGAGAACTAGTAATTATAATGTAAAAATATTATTCAAGTGAAAAGAAGTGAAATTGGGGTTCAAAATCAAGCCCTAAGATTTTGGAATTTTGAGAAATTTATCAAGAAATTACTAAGAAAATGGTGAATTCTTACCTTAAATTAGTAATAAAATCAAGAAATAGATGTTAATCTAGTTTCTCAAGCTCCTACCAGTTTCACTTTTAAGCTCCCACAAGTTTCACTTTTAAGCTCCCACACTATTTTATGGGTTTAACTCTCAAGAGATAAGATGAAAAATAAGCAAAATAGACCAAAAATAGGGGAAAATCTGCTATATAGAGCAGAAAATCTGCTATAGTAGTAGTTTTTGTTTTTAAAAGTTCAATTTGAATTTTGACGGGGTGCCCGAAATTCTTTTGGAGTCCGATATATGCAAAGGAACTATGAAATCATAAAATTCGATGTTCTGGATGCATTGGCGAAATTAGATTTTTGAAAAAAATATTATTTTCACAAAGTTGACCCATGAAACCCCAAATAACAATTTTCCAAACCGAGGGTCGAAATGAGATTTATAAGTTGTAAAATCATACCAAACATGCTAATTTCCTAAAATTGATATTCTGGATCTGCTGGAAAAGTCAAATTTTCCATCCGAGGTTGTTTTGATCAAATATGGGTCCCACACTCATATTTTTAATTTTTCAACTTTTTGATCAATAGGTCAAAATGAGTTTGGTTGCACCGGGACTCAAAACAAAGGTCTACCTAGCCTTAAATAGATATTTCATAGCTGCTGACGCAGTCCATTCGGCCATCCATCGCACGAATCAAAAGATATCCTCGTAAGTCTAAAATAAAGCTCTCGAAGTCATTAAAAACTACAATATCGCATAAATGATACGAAAATGCATCGAAAATCTTGTCAGTAACTCCCACACCCCAAAAATATCATAATGCAGCTACGGAGAAGGATAAAATAGTCAAATTACAAATTTCACATATTTCATCAAATTTTTAGGTCGTTACAGGTTGTTTGTGGAAATATTTCATGTGGTTGGATTTGAAAATACTCATTGTGATTGGTTGTGAGCATTACATCCTCAAATTATATTCATTCATAAAATATTGGTACCATCGTGATAATATATGAGAAACATTGGCAACACCTTTTTAAAAATCCTCCCGAAGAATGTGCCGGGGAGGAGAGATTGTAACATCTTATAAAACCCTTTCCGAGGGATGTTTCAAAAAGGAGATATGAGATATGTAGATTGTATATGGGTTGATGACTCCCCCATGGGTCCTATATCGGAAAGCTTTAGCTCTGTAGGTGTATACGAGGATTGTGTGATGATCCCAGAGGTTGTACAACTACCTTGTGCATCACCATCATATACATTGCACTTACTTTACTGGGTTACGTTGTGTTGTATTGTCATATTAACTTATTATCTATGCATTTATTGTATCCTTTTTTACTTGTATTTGATGATCTTGTATATACATGTTTTTCTTATATGTGATATAATACGTACTTGTGTCCTATTGTGCTGTGATATTGCAATATATGTGATATAGTAAAACTAGTAGTACAAGCGGTGTAGGCTACCATTGTGGGACATTTTCTGATTGCGGGTGATGTGTCCTTAGTGTGTATTTTGTATGCTTTATTTTCTACTTTGCTCAGTCCGCCTATGATACCTAATAAATACAAGTGAACCGTACTCACTCCTACTTCACCGTTTCAGTGCAGCTTCAGGTTTAGGTGCGCCTCAGACTGATTGATTTTGGACGCCTTCAGATTACTCAAGGTAGCGGTTGGACATTCATATATCCGGAGTTCACCTCTATTTTTCTGTATTAGCTATGTTTTTTAGTATTTAGAGACATATATTATTCCTTTGTGGTTATTTTTTGTAATGTATTTGACTTCTGGGTAGTATTAGTAGTTCTTACACCTTTGACACCAGGTTTTGGGAGTTATGGCTGCATGTTTTGATTTTTTTATTTCCACTTTTATTATATCTATGTGGTTCGACTTCTTTCTAGAAGCCTTACCTTAGGGGCATTTATGTATTATTCCTATATGTATCAGTTTGGGTGAGAGACTTACTTGTCAAGATTTGCCACGACAAGTGCCATCATAACCCTTGTTTTTGGATAGTGACATTTGCATTGCCAAAATTCAAGTTAATACTTTCAAATTACAACAACATATTCAGTATAATCTCACAAGTGATACATTAAGATTGTAAACATCAAGAATATACAAAAACTTTAGAAAAATTACCTCAAATCACAGGCAAATTTTTCTCTTCAATCATAAACTATCTCAAATTTCACAAGAAGACTTCCCAATTATCAATTATGTTCAATAATACATGATAATTTATTTATTGTAAACTTCAAAAATATACTAATACTAAAATTCTTTAAAAAAGTTTACGTCAAATCACAAGTAAATTTATCTCTATAGTCATAAATCTATCAAGATTTTATTTGGTAAGAAAATTTTATAGAAGAATCTAAACCTAAATAAAGAGAGACAACTATCATTAATTAATTAGTTAAAGAAATTCTTATTTTAAAGTGATTCAAACCTAAACAAGATCCATTTAAAAATTTATAGCCATCTAGGTTTTATAAAAAGAACATGACTTCTTGATTTATAAAGGAAACTTTTCCTAAAAAAAAAAGAATGCCTTTTTTTAAAAAAAAAAAAAATCACTTCTTGTTGGTTTTTGAGTTTTATAAGGAAAAATTTACATAAAATATTTTTCTTTTACCATATATTATAGGACTTATTAATTTTAAATATTATAATAATTAAAAAATAGTAAAAAGATGATTTTGCTTAAAGCATGAGCTTTTAATGAAGGGAAAAAAGTTCAAATAACATTTCTAAGGCCCTTCTCTATTTTAATATACTACTTCAACCTCACATGTTTCGCACGTCTAACATTTAATTATTTAAACTTTAATGATTTATCTATTGCAGAGATTTTTAAGGAAGTATAGAAAATTCAAATCACTTTTCAAATTTCCTTCACACTTTAATATAATAATGTAAACATAAATATGTATTTTATTTTAAGCACATATATGTATCAAAAGTTTCAATTGATTGATGGATCATCACTTCTGCGTTTGCATGAAGTACCGCTTTCCCTTGCTGTCAGAGGCTTGGAGAGACACATCAATTTGAAAAATAATAATAATAATAATATATGCATCTTCTCCATAATTATATTGTGTGAACTTGACGTACAATTGTTAATTGTATATCTTAAATAGCTCTACAATTCGATGTTGTGTGGATGAGTTTAATGATAATGGTAATAAGAGAACTTATATCATATTAAAAAAATAAATAATTAATTGAAAGATTGAAACATAAACTTTATATGGGTAAAAATGCATGCACCCGGTGTATACACCAAACTAATGTTCTTTACCATAGTTATGTAATTAAATTAAGTAAAATATATATTGATTAATCATGGTTAAGTAACATGAACTTTAAATTCAAACACATGACATGCATGTATTGGCTTGCTGTATACACCTGGTGCATGTAAGTTTTACCCATTTATATGTGCATGCATTTTAACCGATCTTTTTTTTACTTTCAAATCTTCTCACTTTATATAAATATAAATAGTACTTGGCCTTTTGATTAATCATTACAAAATGGGTAGGCTAGGGAGCGGCTTAGTGTGGGCCTTTAGGGTGGGAGGGGCGATTTGAACACCCGATTCATAAGGTCCATGAAAGTTATTGGAGCACTGGTTAGCCCAAATAACATGACTAGAAACTCAAAATGACCATAGCGGGTCCTAAAGGCAGTCATCATATCAACAGGATTAGCATAAGTGCTAATCTTGCTCACCACAATATCACCATGAGCAATAATTTCACGCTCAAAGTGATGCCAAACATTGATGTATTAAAGTTGTTGTCATGTGACCAGGAAGTCACGAGTTCAAACCGTGGAAACGGCCTCTAACAAAAATGCAAGGCAAGGATGCATTTATTAGACCTTTGTGATGTGAAGGAGTTATTCTGGGATAATTAATCTCGGGATTAGTTATCTCGGGATAACTCAGTATTCGTTATTTCATCATGTATGTGGGGTAACTTATCCCATCGCTATGGTGTAGATGATGGGATAATTATTCCCGATTTAAACTAATACTTCAAATTAAACATGGGATAAAATAATCCTTCATTTTATCCCGAGACTATTTCCAATTACTTTAATTTAAGTGAAAGAGGCTACCCCCCATAGGATAATGGATTGTAAAATGCATTTGTTTAATCCAAATAGTGACAAATAAATCCAAATAATGGTGGAAGGATATGTGTGTGCGTGCGCGTGAAATTTAGAAAATAGCATAAAGGTAGAAGATAAATAGGAGCATGTCATGAGGCACATCAATGTTGAAACCCTAAAAGAAAGATAAGTATAAGAAACGCACTGAACTGATCCATAAAGTTAAAAATAAAAATAAAAGGGTACATAGGAAAGATCAAAACTTTATCAAACAACAAGAAATTAAAACCATAAACTTTGGATCACTATTACACAGAAACCAAAACCATTGAAGCAAAAGCACATCAACAGTAAGAGATCAACATATGGGTTATCTGTTGGGTTTGTGACAGGAGTTATATTGTGTTCTTCGAAATAGATTATTCATCTATTACAACAGAATAATTATCTGTGGAAATTTATAGAAAAGAAGAGAGTGATGAAGAAATTTTTTGGAATGAGTGATTTGATTTCAATTATTATATGCTTTAGTTTCTTTATCTTTAAATTATTCCACTTTTTTGACATTTTTGTCCTCCTATTTTTGTCCTGTTCATTTGGACTTTTTAAATTTAATTTATCACAATCCCACCCCAAAATAATTGTAATTTAACCCATAACCTAATCCAAATAATAACCCAAACCCGATATGATCTAATAGAAAGAGAAAATTAATATGCATGAATAGAGATGCATCTTGGAGGTCACGAGTACTAATATTGGCTGTGTGAATCCACTAAAATAAAGTCCGAAGGACTAAAGAGTCACCCTCTACTGGCAGGTACTCTGGTGAGATATGTGTCAACCCTCAATTGGGAGGTTAACATCTCAAACCTATGCTGACTACGTAGTTCTGAAACACAGGGATTGGTACTAAGAGTCACACCCTCAACTGATCCTTGAGAAAAGTAATGAACTCTTCTTTTTTTCATAAGTATTGTTGCACAGATCGTAAATTTGATTTTTTTTTTTAAAAAAGTTAAATAATTCATCTTCGAATTTACAATCAAAATTAACAGTATGAATATCAACTTGATAGGATAAATATTAGATATTAAAGAATTTAAAACATACATGTTTAAGAAACTTCCAACTCTTGTCTTTGATCCTTTTGTCTTCTCAAGAATAATCAAGCAAAAATAATGCATTAACTAAAACAACATGCAAAAAGAGCATTGATTTTCTTAAGACACAACAAACATAGGACTTCAATCTTTCAACATTTTCGTGTGCATAAAACCTGAAGTTGACACAAGATCACTATAGTGTTTCATTCCAAAACATTAGCTCTATCAGACAAGAGCCAAAATAACGTATGAAGTACTTTATGAGATGAGGAGATTACTTTACCTGAATAGATACATCTCATTTATAAATACTATTCTTGTGTATTGATTTCCCTCCCACGAATGCCTTCGAACTCATACGAAGATACCATATGTATCGATCTTAAAAAAAAAACTAAATATGCATTCAAAGAAAAAATAAGGATCATAAGGATCGAAAAGTGAAGTTTCATTCAATTTTTGTATACGAAACTAACAAAGAAAAAAACAAAACCTTATATAAATATGCACGTGAGGGATATCATACCTTTAGGCTTTTAGTTATATATGATAAAGAATCAAAGAGTGAATGAATAAAATTTTATCTTTTAAGCCAATTAATGGGTTTGCTCATGATGTAAACACAATACAAGAAAATATCAAAAAAGACAAAGAAAACATACCTAACATATGTGCTTTAGGGTGAGGCGCCTGAATTTGGGGTAAAAACATCTCTGTCGTATATCTATATATATATATATATATTTATTTTTATTTTCATAAAACTCCTTAATTATTAGTTTACCTACAAATTCTTACCATATATATCTCTTTAAGCTAGACCCCTTCTATTTTTAGGACTTCTTTAAAGTATTCCTTGATAATTATAATTCTTTAAAGTATTCCTTGATAATTATTATTATTATTTTTTATATATTTAAACTTTAAAAATAGTGAAAAGACGTCTTTGTCTAAAGAAAAGACTTTTAATGAAGGGAAAAAAATTTAAACAACATTTCTAAGGGCCTTTACACTTTTAATATATTATAGATATAGATTTGTAATACCCCGATCGTTTCTTAAGCCTAAATTCGCCTTTTGAGTGAATATGGATGACTTCCAAAGTAATTGATATTTATACCATGTTGTATTTAATTTCTACTTTTTGTCATGTAGAGCAATGAATAAGCTTTTTATCGATACCAAATTTGCTCAAATTCGACACTCGGTGAAGAGTTAGGGCCATTTTAGTGAGACAGTGTGCCACTTGGCACTTTAGTGCATCGCGGAGCTAGCCAAAATGGAAATTGTCATTTTCCAGTGAGCCTCCGCGATATTGACGCAGCGCACCAAGGCTGGATTTTAGGATTATCAAATTCCAGTGCACCAACGCGATTCCACCGCGTCGCGGTGTCCTTCTAGGTCACAACCAATGTGGCAAATACGACTTCACCGCATCCCGCCACTGAGAAGTTTCCTAATTATCCAATTCCAGTAAAGGACCGCGATCCTGGCACGTCGCGGCAGGGCCAAAAATTGGGCTCCAGTTCTAGAATTTGCTCAAGGGTATTTTGGTCTTTTCCACCAGTCCTTACCCTTTATATATATACAAGTGAGGGAGAAAATCCTCATTTCCTCTTCCATCTTCTCCAAAATTCTAGGGTTCCTTTCCAAAATTCAATTCAATTCTTGTTTAAACATCTCAACATCAAGCCATGGTTTTCACAAATTTGTTTAAGATTTAAAACTTCCAAGTCAAGAAGATTAAGATCTCTAACTCAAGAAGTGGGAAAAGAAGTATATAGCAAGTTTATTCATCCCGGTTAATAATCAAGGTGTGTGGGGTTTGACTAAGGAAACTTCTTTCATTCTTGTGCCCAAAGCTTTAATTTCTACTATTGAATTTCATGATTTTGCAAAGTGGGTTTACACCCAAATTACTTTATCAATGATTTATGAGAATTGATCTATTCAAGATTGATATATATGACTATTTCATTATTTTATTTCTTAAATTGAGAATTTATGCCATGAGTTGTATATTGTTATCATGAGATGATGATTTCTAAGTGATTTTAGATAAGTGTCATGATTTATGCTTTTCCATGAGAATTTTGATTATTGAATAGATATTGATATTGCTCTTGAGAGTCAAGAATGAGTTCTATGATGTTTTCTTGAAGCCTTGATACTTGATATGATTTAATAAGCAAGTGTACTTGATGTCGAGAAAGATTGTTTTGAGTTTAAGTCGAGTTAGGAATCCATAAGTTGATTATGATTTCAGATGAGAAATATTTATGTTTTGGTCTTCATGATAGACCCTTAAGTTGATTGGGGTGAATTTCCTAATGCGTTCTGAGATAAGTCCGGGAGGAGTATTTAGCACCGAGCGGGGAAGTGTGAGTTCAGTGCATCCTACTTTTCTAGAACTACGTGCCACCATAGGATAGAGATTTGAGGGTCAAAGAGCTGAGTTTGTGATCACAGAGATGAGTTTGAGGTTATACTCCCTAGCAAAAGTATAATGCTTCCGTCAATGTGGGGTTCCTTCCTTAGGAGGATTAAACATTGGACTCCATGTAGCTCACATGGTTTATGTCGGTTATAAGAAACTCCCAAGTCCATAATAGTCAGTTTTCAGGAGTTACTGAGTCACTCTAAGTCATGAGTCAAAGAGTTTGGGTTGAGTCTAATGATTTATAAGATTTATGAAGCATGTGTTATTATTGATGATTTATGGAAATTATGTTTCAGGAAATTCAAGCGAAGAGGGTCATTATTGTCAACATGCATGATTTTAGTTTACATTTATGATATTATTTAAAAATGTTGCATACACCCCCACATATCAGTACATTCCCAAGTACTGATTCCCATACTCTTCTGTGTTCTATATTTCCTCGTGATGTAGGTTCAGGTGCTTAGTCTCAACATCGATAGTGATCTTTGAGTGCCTTCATCTACATTGCTGTAGGTGGTGAGTTCTCATGGTTTGAGGACCTATATCCCTAAATTTGGCTTGTTAGTAGATGGTTATTTCCTTTCAGTTCAGTACGAGTTAGTTGGGGATCTGTCCCAATGGCTCCTCAGTCTTATGTAGTAGAGGCTTTGTTAGACTAGAGTACCAGTATGTATAGAACTTTCAGTATTTTGTTTGTATAGGCCAGTATTTCTTCATATTCAAGTATGTTCATGACATGATTATTCTTCCCTATTTACCTTAAATAGTAATATAGTGAGATCTAAAAGTGATGACATGCTTAGAGGGTTAGCTTGAGGCCACGTGTGGCCTTAAGCACCGTGTGACATCTGGGGATTGGTTCTTGGGGTGTTACAAGCTTGGTATCAGAGCGCCCAAGGTTTAAAGCATCCTAGGAAATCTGACAAGCTGCGTTACGTAGAGTCTTGATAATCGGTGTGTAGCGCACCACATCTATGATCAAGAGGCTACGGGATATTTTAGGAAAAGTTGTTTCTTTCTTTCATCAGTCTATCGTTCCTACAACTATTTCTCTCTGCTATTAATTCGTGCTCTATTATGATAGAAAATGCTTCCTTGTAGAGCTCGCAGAAATAATGAACGACCGCAACCCGTTGATCCTTTAGGTGAGATAGTGTCTCCCACTAAAATCTGGGCATCTTTTCAAGCACTAGCCCAGGCGGTTACCGCCAATGCTTAGACCCATGCACAGGTCACAGTTCAACCTTCATAAGAAGGTAATTCAGAGGCAGCTCATGTTCGTGATTTTATGCGAATGAATCCGCCAGAGTTTTATGGGTCAAAGATAGGTGAGGACCTGCAAATATATCTTGATGAGGTAAAAAAGATCACCCAAATTATACATGTTACGGAGGAAGAGAGTGTGGAGCTAGCCTTCTATCGCTTGAAAGATGTTGCTTATGATTGGTTGGAGATATGGAGGAAGAGAAGAGGGAAGGATGCCGCCCCCATGACTTGGCAGTTATTCCAGGATGCGTTCTTAGACAGATTCTTTCCCCTGAAGTTACGAGTAGAAAAATTAGAAGAATTTATGAACTTGAGACAGGGATCTATGACAGTTAAGGAGTATTGTCTTAAGTTCAACCAGTTATCTAAGTATGCTCTCTGTATGATGGCTGATTCTAGAACTAGTATGAGTAAGTTTTTGGTTGGTGTGTCTGGTTATATTGTGAAAGAGTGTAGATCCTCTATGCTTAATAGGGATATGGACTTATCTATATTAATGATACATGTTCAACAGATTGAAGCGGACAAAGTGAAGGAAAGAGAAAGAGTAAGGGCAAATAAGACAGTTAGATCAGAGCAATAGGGGTAAGGTCAGACTAAATTTTCTAGAGGGAATCGCTCTCAGTCCTAGAACCGTTCACTTGTGCCAGTGCCTTCATCTACCAATACTCTCGCATTCAGAATAAGGCAAGAGCAGGATAATAGGCCTACTATGTCTAGGTCCCAGGATAGTGTGAGTAACAGACCTCGTCCTTCCCCATGTCTAAAGTGCGGTAGAGACCATCCTGGTGAGTGCTTAGTCAATTGGAGGGGTTGTTTTGGTTGTGGTAAGTTGGGCCACAGATTTAGGGATTGCCCATATGCTAGACAGGGGAGTCATGATGTTCGTCCCCAGAGTCAGGCTATTAGTGCTCCAGCCTCTTTAGCTCGTCCTCCTCCTCCTCAGGGTGACTCATCTAGTACTGCAAGTGGTCAACACCAGAATCACTTTTATCCTATACCACCCCACCAGGAGTAGAAGGATTCACTAGATGTTGTTACTGGTATGCTCCGTGTATTTTATTTTGATGTGTATGTGTTGATGGACCTTGGGTTAAGTCTTTCTTTTGTGACTCCGTTGGTGGCTGTGAATTTTGAAATCAGTGCTGAAAATTTCCTGAGCCTTTTCTAGTTTCTACCCCAGTAGGTGAATCTGTTATTGCTAAGCAAGTGTATAAGAAGTGTCCTATCACTGTCCTTAATAAAATCATGTTTGTACACTTGATTGAGCTAGATATGGTTGATTTTGACATTATTCTGGGTATGGATTAGCTTCACTCTTGTATTGTGTCTATAGACTATCGTACCCGTGTAGTCAATTTTTAGTTTCCCAACGAGCCAATTTTTAAGTGGTCCAAAAGTTCTGTAGCTCCCAAGAGTCATTTTATATCCTACCTTAAGGCCAGAAAATTGATATCCAAGGGTTGTATCTATCATTTGGCTCGAGTTAAAGACACTAAGTCCGAGACTCTGATTATTCCGTCTATTAGTATTGTCAATAAGTTTCTTGATGTTTTCCCGAAAGATCTCCCAGGGGTACTTCCTGATAGAGAGATAGAATTTGGGATTGGTCTTCTTCCCGATACGCAACCTATTTCTATTCCTCCATATCGTATGGCCCCTACAGAACTTAAAGAGTTAAAGGAGTAAGTAAATCAAAGATCTTATTGATAAGGGTTTTATAAGGCCCAGTGTGTCTCCTTGGGGAGCACCCATTCTATTCGTGCAAAAGAAAGATGGATCATTGCGTATGTGCATTGGCTATCGTCAGCTCAACAAGGGCACAGTCAAGAACAAGTACCCTCTTCTTAGAATTGATGACATGTTTGATCAGCTGCAAGGCGCCAGTTATTTCTCAAAAATAGATTTGAGATCTGGTTATCACCAACTTAAAGTCAGAGACTGTGATATTCCAAAGATAGCTTTTCACACCTATTATAGTAATTTTGAATTCCTGGTCATGTCCTTTGGGCTAACTAATACCCCAGCAGCTTTTATGGACCTTATGAATCGGGTGTTCAGACAGTACCTGGATATGTTTGTTATTGTGTTCATAGATAATATCTTTGTATACTCCTGAAATGGAAATGACCATGCAGATCATCTCCGAATTGTCTTGCAGACCCTTAGAGATCATTAGTTGTTTGCCAAATTTAGCAAATGTGAATTTTTGCTAAGTTCAGTTGCCTTTCTGGGTCATATTATTTCTTCTGAAGGTATTTGAGTTGATCCTCATAAGGTAGAAGCTATGAAAAATTGGCCTAGACCTATTTCCCTGTCTAACATTAGGAGTTTCTTGGGTCTAACTGGTTACTAACATTGTTTTGTTAAGGGTTTCTCCTCCATTGCTGCTCCTTTGACCCGGTTAACCCAAAAAAATGTTAAATTCCAATGGTCAGATTCTTACAAGAAGAGTTTTCAGGAGTTAAAGACTCGACTCACTTCAGCCCTTGTGATGACCCTGCCTAATGGTGTAGATAATTTTGTGGTTTATTGTGATACCTCAAGAGTTGGTTTGGGTTGCATATTGATGCAGAAAGGTAAGGTTATAGCCTAGGCCTCCAGGCAATTGAAACCACATAAGAAGGATTACCCAACCCATGATCTTGAGCTAGCTGCAGTAGTTTTTGCCTTAAAAATCTGGAGACATTACTTGTAGTGTGTTCATGTTGATGTCTTTACAGATCACAAGAGTTTACAATATGTTCACTTAGAGAGAGTTAAACCTACGGCAGAGACGATGGTTAGAATTGCTGAAGGACTATGATATGAGCATATTGTATCACCCGGGTAAGACCAATGTAGTGGTAGATGCCCTTAGCAGATCATCATGGGCAGTGTAGCGCAAATAGAGGAAGATAAGAAGGAGTTAGCCCACGGAGTGCATCATTTGGCTAGGTTGGGTGTTAGATTGCTTGATTTAGCTGAGGGTAATGTTTGGGTTCAAAGTAGTTTAGAATCTTCTCTAGTTTCAGAAGTGAAGGAGAAGCAGGATATAGATTCTCGTTTGGTCGAACTGAAAGAGTCAATTAAAGACCAAAACGTAGAGGTTTTCTCCCAAGGGGGAGATAGTGTATTGAGGCTTCAAAATAGGTTGTGTGTTCCTTATATTGATCATTTGAGACAGAGGATTATTGCTGAGGTGCATGGCACGAGGTATTCTATTAATCCCGATGCTACCAAGATGTACCATGATTTGCGAGAAATTTATTGGTGGAATGGTATGAAGAAGGATATAGCAAAGTTCGTAGAGAAGTGTGCAACTTGCCAATAGGTGAAGATAGAGCACTCGAGACTCGATGGTATAATGCAAGAATTTAGCATTCCTACTTGGAAGTGAGAGGAAGTGAATCTGGATTTCGTGACCGGTTTACCTCTCTTTCATCATCATCATGATTCTATATGGGTTGTTATAGACAGGTTGACTAAGTCCGCACATTTCCTGCCAGTACATACATCTTTCACCGCTGAGGACTATGCTAAGTTGTACATCTGGGAGTTAATCAGGTTGCATAGAGTTTCGTTGTCTATCATCTCCAATAGAGGTACTCAATTTACTTCTCAGTTTTGGAGAGCCTTTCAAAAGGATCTAGGCACCCAAGCTCATCTTAGCTCTATTTTTCATCCATAGATTAACGGTCAAGCTGAGAGGACTATCTAGACTTTAGAGGATATGTTAAGGGCATGTGTTCTTGATTTTAAAGGAAGTTGGGATGAACATTTTCCATTGATTGAATTTACGTATAACAACAGTTTTCATGCTAGCATTGGAATGGCTCCATTTGAGGCTTTGTATGAAAGGAGGTGTAGATCACTCATAGGTTGGTTCAAAGTGGGTGAGGTTGTTGTGATTGGATCTGATGCTGTGTTCGAGGCCATGGAGAAATTTAAGTTGATTCGGGAAAGGTTGAAGACAACCCAGAGTCATCAGAAGTCGTATGCAGATGTGAGAAGAAGAGGTCTTGAGTTTGAAGCTGATGATTTGGTGTACTTGAAAATTTTGCCCATGAAAGGGGTAAAAAGATTTGGAAAGAAAGGGAAACTTAGTCCTCGATATATTGGCCCTTATAGAGTTTTGAATCGTGTTGGGAAAGCAGCTTATAAGGTTGAGTTTCCTAGAGAGTTGTCAGCTATCCACCCTGTCTTTCATGTTTCTATGCTCAAGAAGCACATTGGTGATTCTGTTATGGTTTAACCATCAGAGATCTTAGATGTTCGGGATAGTCTTTCTTATGATGAAGTTTCGGTCGAGATCTTAGATTATCAAGTCCATAGACTAAGAAACAAGGAGGTTCCCTTGGTGAAAGATCTGTGGTGAAATCAATCAGTTGAGGGTGCTACTTGGGAAACAGAAGTAGATATGCGAACCAGATACCCTCATCTCTTCTCTGCGAGTTCAAATCAAACCGAGGGTACTATTCTTCTTTGACAATAGTGGTTGATAGCGATATTTGTTTTTGATGGTGGTTGATGGTGGAGGTGGTTGGTGGTGGTGGGTGGTGGTTGACAATGGTAGCGGTGATAGGGGGTTAGTGATAGTGACTGATGATTATGAATAGAGTGACGGTGAAGATTATCCAACATTAGAATACCTCTTCAGACCTATTAAGACATGGTTTTAGATCTGAATGAATAAGACATATTAAGGCTCCATTTATTTTTTTTAAGATTCAGACGTCTGAATCTGAATGCACATCTGAATGATTAAGATATTGTCTCTAGATCTGAAAATTGAATGATTAAGACTGTTTGTTTTCAACATCTGAATGTATAAATTTTTTTAGTTGTATACATAATAAAATAAAAAATAAAATTTAAATAAAAATTAATTATATATTAAAAAAGTATGTAGTTTAATATAGTAAAATTATTAGTATTTGATTGACAAAAAACATTTATGTTTGTTAGTGATAGTGGAGATGACTTATAATGGTGGTTGCAGTGACAATGATTGATGTTAGTGATTAATATTGTTGCTGGTGATAAATGTGATGGTCGGTATTGTAGTGACTGTTATGATGGTGGCGATTGATGGTGGTGGTGGTTATGTGATGTGACGCTACTTGATGTTAGTAGTTTAAGGTGTTGATTGTGTTGGCTGAAACATGAATGCATGATGATTGACGATGTGTTGGTATTAGTTGGAGATGTTATTTGTTGTGATGGTGGAGATGGTTAGAGATAAATTATAGTGATAGTACTGGTAGAAGTAGTGGCAGAGATGGCATTACTAGTGATAATGGTGGTGGCGGCCAAAGAATGTGTAGAGGTTATGATGTATTAGTGGTAATTAGTAGTGGTGCTAGTTGTGATAAATGAGCTGGTTGGTAGTAGGGATTGACCGCTAGTGGTTGCTGATTGTGGTGTTGTTGACGACAGTGGTGGTGTTGAATATAATTAGAATACAAGAGGTAGTAGATGTGGTAGCGGTTGACAATTGTGGTTGGTAGCGGTATTTTTTGTCGATGGTGGTTGTGATGGTGGAGATGGTTGTTGGTGGTGGGTGTTGGTTGACAATGGTAACGGTGGAAGAGGTGGTTAGTGGTGCTAACTGCTGATTATGAATAAAGTGGTGAATATTATCCAACACCAGAACATCCCTTCAGACCTATTAAGACTTGATTCTAGATCTGAATGATTAAGACCTATTCAGACCTATTAAGAGTTAAAATCTTAATAAAAAACAAATGCACTTAATGGTCTACAGTCTGAACTATTCAGATTCAGACCTCCATTAAGTGCAAACAAATGAGGCCTAAGAGCTAAAGTTATAATAAAAAATAAATGCACTTAATGGTCTGAAGTCTGAACCATTAAGATTCAGACCCTATTAAGTGCAAACAAATGAGGCCTAAAGCTATACCTTATGTGTCGTGACTGCTACCAAATCTCCAATTGAAGCCACACTTTATGTGTAGTGTATGTATGGTGGTTGCTAAAATTTGTATCGCCCTTTTGGTCTTCTTTATATGGTCTTACATTATTAAAACATATTAATTGTTATTTAAGGATATATTGCTAATGGAAAAAATATTGTTAAGTTCCTAGAAATATAGATGTATGCTCAAAGTCAACTGTTGCTTGAGCTATATCCAAACAAATATTACTATTTTAAAATTTGATGATATTGTTGGAAAGTCTTCATGATTTTATTTGCTTTTTAATAGGTCTATATCCTCTGAATTAAAGTTTTCTATGCATATTAAATATAGGCATAATACATAAATTATAACCCCAAATTTGACACCAAATTATAACTTTGATCTTAAACTTTGTTAGTGCACAAATAAGACCTTTAACTATTCAAAACCTGAACAAATATGACCTCCGATTTTGCAACCCCCATGCGTGAGTTTCATTGTGCCTATGTGGAGAACTCATCCAATCACACGGTGTCGCGTCGTTAAAAGGGTTGACTTGGAGGGAGGTCATATTTGTGCAATTTTGAATAGTTAAAGGTCATATTTGTTCACTGTCAAAGTTTTATTTTTTGTGCTAAAACGACGTCGTTTTATTATTAATATTATTATTATTACTAAAAATTACACAAATACACAACTTATGTTTCCAATATTACAAAAAATCTCAACTCCCTAAACATATTACAAAAACCCCAACATATACACAAAATGTTATGTATATGTCAGTTATGTTATGTATATTAATAGGGAGAGAGATTAAAGTAATTAAAAAGTGGGAGAGAGTGTAATTACTTACAAAAGAGTTGGTATTTATTATTATTACTAGTTTAGGTGTACGTACCTCGCGCGTGTACCTCACTTTATTGAATTCAAATATTACACTAAATAGGATGTTTGTCTAAATAAGAAAGATAAATACAATAATTACATTTAACAGCTTTTGGACAATTTTATTTAATTAAATCTAACCTTTACCAAAAAAAATTGTCAAATTCCTCACTTTATTGTATTCAAAAGTTACACTAAATAGGATATTTGTCTAAATAACAAAGACAAATACAATAATTGAATTAAACATCTTTTGGAGAATTTATTTAATTATACCTAACCTTTATCGAAAAAAAAATTACTTGTACTAAAACAAACAATACGATGATAGAGACATTGAAACAATATAATTAAATCTAACTTTTACAAAAAAAATTTCTCAAAGTCTTCTGACACTTATCTACCATCTGTAAACTATAACAAAATAATACGATAATAGAGATATCAAAATAATACAACTAAACTTAACCTTTACACAAAAAAAATTCTCAAAAGTGAGATAAAAATAATACAAATAAACCTAATATTTACATAAAAAAAATTCTCAAAGCTGACCGACAGTCATCTACTACCTGTAAATTCATTTACGACCTGTAAACTACAACAAAATAATACAATAGTAATCACAAAGCTTCAATTTTGATGAAAATAATTCTTGTATGAGCGAAAATTTTGATTCTAAAGAATGACTTGAATGAAAATAAAGAAGATTTATATATACACAAACGTATTATATTGACAAAAACATGAAGAAGTTGAAGATTACAAAAATTAAGCATCCACCAATCTAGACATGCAACCGAATTAAAATTAGATGAGCATCAATCATATTTTTTCAGTAAGTAAATTGATTTCTTTGGTAGTTTAATGTGCATTTCAATATTTATAGAAGTATTTCCTTAATAGAGTCCTATTTTATATTAGGAGTATTTTTCTATTTTATTTTAAGAGTATTTTTCTAATTGATCTGTACAAGAAAAAATATTAATTGATTTTTTTCATATATTTTAGGAGTTCCATATATTTTAGGAATCTAATTAATATAATAAAAATAATTAAATAATAAATTTTAAAAAATAATAAAAAGATATTTTTGTGTAAAGAAGGGTCTTTGAATATTGCTTCATTGATTTGGGAAAAAAAGGATTATTACTATTAAACTAATTAAACCAATGGGAATAATAACGTTCCTGTAAGTGCTTACGTACGGTGTTTGACTCAGCAAATAGCAAGTTTCAAAGTGTAGATAATTATTAATGATACTTAGAATCAATTTAGAACTTAATTAAGATGATGCAGCTCAAGCATTTTTAGGAGTATTTTTCTAATTATCAGTACAAGAAAAAATATTAATATATTCTTCTTCCATATATTTTAGAATCTCATATATTTTAGGAGTCTATTTAATATAATAAAAATAAAAATAATTAAATAATAAATTAAAAAATAGTGAAAAGATAGTTTTGTGGAAAGAAGGATCTTTTAATGAAGGGCAAAAAATTCAAATCACTTTTCTAAGGGTCTTCACACTTTTAATATATTATAGATATAGATTATAAATTATAGATATAGATTATTATTATTATTATTATTATTATTATTATTATTATTATTATTTTATTTCTATAGCAGCAACACCTAACTGTTTTTTTATTTAAAAAAAAGCCACTAGCAGGGATCAAATCCGCTCAGTAGGTTGAAGGAAGTGCCCAAGAAGAGCAAATAACACCACTAGGCTATCTAAGTGTCTTGTTTCATGTGATTCAACATTAATATACATACATAAATATAGATTTTATACCTTATATATACAACGTAATCTTTTTACCGAGGGGGTTTGGGTGAACCCATGACAACCACATAGGTCCGCCCCTGCGTTAATTTAATAACGTTTTGATAATGTTAATTTAATACTAACATTTTAATAACGTTAATTTGATAACGTTAATTTAATATACTACTACTATCCTCAATAACGTTAATTTAATAACGTTTTATTAAAAGTATAATTTTTTTTATTATTAGTATAGTTTAATCTTTAATTTAATATTTAAATAAATTATATTTAGATATATTATATAACATAAATTCACCCTTTGCTTTATAATATATATATAATACCCGCGCGATTTTTTAGTATGAGACTGACCCACCTAATTAATAAATCTTTAATATTGCTCTTTTTCCGCAATGACAAAAGAAATTAGGTGCCATATCATCTTTGAGCCGAAAATAATGATAAAATAATAGTGAAAAGTCATTTAAAGATCATATTTGTGCAATTTTGAGTAGTTAAAGGTCATATTTGTGCACTGTCAAAGTTTAAGGTTAAATTTATAAATTTGGTGTCAAGTTTAGGGTCATATTATGTATTATGCCCTTAGATTTTAAGCTGGACGCACTCAGTTTTGCGTGTTGAACACGTATTTTGCTACGTAGGATCGAAGATCATATTGTGCAGTTTTGAATAGTTAAAGGTCATATTTGTGCACTGTCAAAGTTTAAGGTCAAAATTATAATTTTGTGTCAAGTTTAATAACATATTTATGTATTATGCCTTAAATATATTTACATATCATCTAACATCTAACATGATCTGCATATGCATATAGGATAGCAGAATGGATGTTAGCATTAAAATTATCAAATAAAGTAATAATATAATCTTCTTAGCTGTTATAAGTTTGCTTCTTTCTTTTTGAGTTTTTTTTTTTAATGTTTATCGAAATTAATCTCCTACTCATTTAGCTGTCGACTTTAAATTTAAATGAAATATGAATTGAAATAGAGTTCTAGCTTTCTAACCTTTTTTTATGTACTAGTTTAGGTGTACGCGTTTTGTGCATGTACCTCACTTTAACAAGTTCAAATATTACACTAAATAGGATATTTGTTTAAATAACAAAGATGAATATAATAATTAAATTTAATATCTTTTGAGTATGTAAATATGGAGAATTTATTTATTAAATCTAATTGTTACACATAAAATTTTTCTCAAAGTTGTTTGACACTCATCTACCACTTGTAAACAATAACAAAATAATACAATAATAGAGATATCAAAATAATACAACTAAATCTAACCTTTACAAAAATAAATCTTCAAAGCCGACCAACATTTATCTATCACCTGTAAATTGCAATAAAATAATACGATAAAAGTGATATCAAAACAATACAATTAAACTTAAACTTTACACACAAATTTCTCAAAGCCGATCGAGATTCATTTACGAACTGTAAACTACCATAAAATAACAAACTAATAGAGATATTACTCTAATACAATTAAACCTAACTATTATCTATTTTTTTTAAAAGTCGAGCCACATTCATTTAGCATTTGTAATGTAAATTAAAATAAAATAATAATATAATAAAGATATCAAAACACTATAATTAAATCAAACATTTACACAAGAAATTCTTCAACGCCAACCAACATTCATCTACGGCCTGTAAACTATAAAAAAAATATAATAGTGATCATAAAACTTCAATTTTGATCTAACTAATTCTTGTCTGAGCAAAAATTTTAACCTTAAAGAATGATTTTGAATGAAAACAAAGAAGATATATATATACACACGTGTTGAATTCTATTATGTTGATAAAAATAATAAAGAAGTTGATGGTTAGAAAATCAAGCATCCACCATTCTAGACATGCAATTGAATCAAGTTAGATGAGCATCAATCATATTCTCCCAATAGGCAAATCGGTTTGTTCTGTAGTTTAACATACATCTCAATATTTATAGTAGTATTTCTTTAATAGAGTTCTATTTTAGGAGAATTTTTCTAATTGAACAGTAGAAAGGAAAATATTAATTAATTCTCTTATCTTATATTTTAGGAAGTTTAGTAGAAAGAAAAATATTAATTAATTCTCCTATCATATATTTTAGGAGTCCCATATATTTTAGGAAGTCTAATTAATATAATAAAAAATAATTAAATAATAAATTTTAAAATAGTGAAAAGACAATTTTGTCTAAAGACGAGTCTTTTAATGAAGGGCAAAAAAGTTCAAATCACTCTTTTAAGGGGTCTTCACACTTTTTATATATTATAGATATAAATAACTTGATAAGTGAAAAAATAATAATATTGCATGGAAGTTTTCTACAAGTAACTGGGGGCTTTGGACTGTAGGTGACAAAAGAATTTTAAAATGAGGTGTAGGTGACACAAGTCTTAATTATTAAGTGGAGTTAACAATTACTTTATTATGGATTAAAAAAGTTAGGGAAGTTTGAAAATAACTGACAGGTTTTTTAATTTACACTTTGATCCAAATGTTAGTCAATATAACAGGAAATGGAGGAGAAAAAAAGCGTGTTTCTCTCTCTTCTCATCCATTATTGTTTTCTCTCTCTTCATGATTATTGTTGTTCATTATTGCTGCTGCTTTATTCATCATCTTCTGCTTCATTATCATCATCTTCTACTTCATTATCAACTCATCTTCTTCTTGTCGACCATTTTTGTTGTTGTTGTTACCGCTACTGCTACTATCTGACCAATTTCTTAGGTCAAATTTTATTTTCTACATTACTTTCTACTTTGGAATTACTTTATAGGTGACTTTGGTAAGTACAATTATGATTTTTATTTGAATTTGTCATCTAGGTACACAGTTACTGCTGTTTTTTCAATAATAGATAGAACCTGACCATGAATTCAACATAACTGCCCATAATTTAAGCAGATCACTCATCCGGTGCATCAGATGAGTAATCTGTTGCAACAAAATATTTATCTATTGCAACAGACTAGTTATTTGTTGCATCATACTGATTATCTGTTGCATCATACTGATTATCAGTTGCATCAGACTAATTATCAATTGCATCAGACTGATTATCTGTTGCATTAGACTGCTTATCTGTTGCAACAGATGATTAATCTGTTTAGAACAACATAAATCAGCCCCTGCCTCAAACCCAACAGACAACCAATATGTTTCAACTCTTGCTATTGCTACTGGATTCAAAATGATTCCTTACGTCCAGTCGTCGACATGTTTGTTGAGAAGATAACAGACAAAATGAAAATTAAATATTTCCTCCATCTCAAATTACCCGTCCTTATCTATTGCAACAGATGATTAATCTGTTTGGAACAACACAAATCAGCCCCTGCCACAAACCCAACATATAACCTATATGTTTCAACTCTTGCTATGCAAATTGGATTCAAAATTATTTCTTACGTCCAATCGTAGACATGTTTGTTGAGAATATAATAGACAAAATGAAAATTAAATACTTCCTTCGTCTCAAATTACCCATCCCAAATTTTCTAATTTGATTTCTTATTTTACTTATCTTTTTTCATTAATCAAGAAAAGATAAAAAAATTCCATGTTTTACCCTTTGCATTAATCATTTTTTCTTCAAATTAAAATGTAAACATCATTTAATAGGGGTATTATGGTAAAATGGACATGTTATTAATTATTTTTCTTAATCAATGTGCCATCTCAATTTGGGATGGGTAATTTGAGACAGATAGAGTATGAATTAAAACGTTAGAGCGTGCAACAGACTAGTTATCTATTAAAACAAACTAGTTATCTATTGCATTAGACTGATTATTTGTTGCAACATATGAGTAATCTATTTGGAATAATACAAATCAGCCCCTGCCACAAATCCTCAAACCCAACAGCTAAATCTTGCTATTGCTGCGAGATTCAAAATTATTCCTTACGTCCAATCGCCGACATGTTTGTTGAGAAGATAATAAAAAGAATGAAAATTAAATATGAATTAAAATGTCAAAGTTGATCAAACATAATTTTTTTATTAAACTAAAACAAATAAAAATACATATACATAGACTAAAAGAAATAACAAAATAATATTCTTATTCTTATTCTTATTCTTATTCTTATTCTTATTATTATTATTATTATTATCGCCAGCCGACCAATCTTCGACCGGTAGAAGCAAGGCCCTCCTCAGACTGCTGATCTTACGGAGCATCCTTGCTCTAACTGCTTCCAGTTCCCATTGCAGGTCACGAACCTACATCCGAAGTTCATTCACGGCGTCTTGCAGAAAAGTAACATCCAACACTGGATCAGCCATATCTAGAAAACATGAATTGATAAAATCTGTAAAAACAAAAGTAAAGAAAAGAATATTCGAATGTAATACAACGTATACTACAAATTGGCTAGAAAAAAACTTACCTGAGTCAGGAAAGAAAAAGTGGTGGAAGGAGTAATATGAAAGACAAGATGTAATAAATAAATTGAGTGTAGTTGAATGAACGAATGAGTAAGGGGAGACCTATTTATAGAGGATTGAATTTGAATGAGTGGCAAAAAGGCGCGACTGTTCACTTCCATTTATTAATTATATTTTTTACTATTGTGAAAAGTTATGACTTAATTAAATTAAGAAATATTATGATAAGTCATGAATTTTCAGATTATTATTATTAATTAGTTCTTTTCAAGAACCATTTTTATTAAGTTGTGACAACAGATTCTATATCTGTTGTATCAGATAACTCATTTGTAACAACAGATATACTATCTGTTGCGACAAATGGAGAACCTGTTGCATAAGATAATCTCTCTGTTGCAACATATAATCTAACTATTCACCTCCATTTATTAATTACATTTTTGATTACTGTAAACAGTTATGACTTTAATCAAATTAAGAAATATTGTGATAAGTCATGACTTTTCAGATTATTATTATTAATTAGTTCTTTCCAAGAATTATTTTTATTAAGTTGTGACAACAGATTCTATATCTGTTGCATCAGATGACTCATCTGTTGCATCAGATAACTCATCTGTGACAACAGATATACCATCTGTTGCAACAAATAAAGAACCTGTTGCATCAGATAATCTATCTGTTGCAACATATAATCTATCTTTTTCTTAAAAAAAATTATCTTCATATCGTTAATCCAAATTTGCTGACTTTTTCATTATATAAATTAAAAAAACACCTTTTTAATAACCGTTTCTTTAATAAAATAATAACCATTTTTATTGAGTTCTGGTAATAGATTGTATATCTGTTGAATCAGATAAACCATCAGTTGCAACAGATATACCATCTGTTGCAACAAATGGACGATATGTTTTAATAGCTTTTTTGATTTCTTCTAACAGCTGATACATCAGTCGCAACAGGTGGAGAATTTGATGCATCAACAACATTGTTGAATATGTTTTAGACAAAAAGTCATGATTGATCACCTTTTTCTTAATAATCATCATATAAGTTAATTAATTAATCCAATATTATAACTTTTTTTATTATATAATAAATAAATAATTAGCAAATTTTTTTTTTTAAAACAAAAATGATGAAAAGTCACGATCAGTTATTAAAATCAAATAATCGTTCTTTTACGGTTATAAATCGTGTTTATCATTTATTTCCTTATTATTTATTTACGAACCGTTTTTCATATTAAATAATCGGAAAGTCATGTCTTTTCACCCTCTCAATAACAATAATCCTTTTTTATTAATAGCCGCCTATTGCAACAAATGATCGATCTGTCGTATCAGATTAACCTCTGTTGCCACAAATGCTTAATTCCTACCACCAATCGTTGATAAGTTGAGAATAAGGAATAAATAGAATGATAATTAAATACTAAATAAGAATTTAAAATTCAAAGTCGACCACCAAACATAGATTTTTGAATCCCTTGGGTAGATCCGATATACAAAATGAGGAAGATAATACATACGCTAAAAGAAAAAACATAACCTAATTATTATTACTGCTATTATTACTGTCATTACTATTATTATTGTTATTACTATTATTATTCTCAATCGGACAATTTTCATCCGATTACAGCAGGGTCCTCCTCAGCCTTGTTCCGAAGTCGGTCAAATCCCTCTGGAGTTCATCAAACTTTCTTTGAAGTTCCCACAAGGACTCGATATGAATTTTCTTGTACGAATCTGGATCAGCCATATTTGTAAGTGTAGTAGAATGAACAAGTAAGTAAGGACCTATATATAAATGATTGAATTGGAAGGGGTTAATACAAAAAAGCCACGACTGTTCATATACCTTAATTAAATAAAACTGGTGACTTTTTGAATATGTAAATTAAAAAAAAAACGGATCTAAATACAACATTTTATCTTTTATTGGATTTCAGAAATAAAAGAAAATTGCTTTAAAATAAATCTAACAGATGGGTAATCTGTTGCAAAATATATTCCATCTGTTAGATAACTTACAACATATTGATAATCTGTTACAACAGATTGACATCTGCAGTAACAGATGTCTATAATTGTTTCACAATTTAAACTGATGTGGCACCTGTTGTAACTTGCTTGTCATCTATTTATTCAATTTAAACCATAGATGGGCTAAGAAAAATAAGGTGCATGTAGATGGATGGATCCACTGTCATGTGTGGAAGTTAAGTATTATTAATAAGGTCATCGGGAAAACACACACAAAGTATAATGTTTTGTGAATGCAGTTTTTAACCGATTAGGCACTAATCATTCAAACAAGATCCTGCATTGTACAGTTAAGTTTGATGGGTTTGAATTGATAAGGCTGAAGGACCCATGAAGATGGTGTAGATACCCTGTTACAAATTACTCATGGTTGTTGCTCGTGTTTATGCGTGTCAAGTTTTGAGAAGGGGTCAATATTTGGTGTCATTGCAGAGATCTAATAGCGAGTAAACTTAACTTTAAGTGTACATTGGACTCTGAGAAGGCCTTCAAAGCCTTGCACTGCATCAAACAAGAATGAAAAATAAATAGAAATTCCCCTGTCCTAAATTTATATGGAAGGGTGCTTTGAGAAGATGATTATACGCCAGAAGGAGCTAAAGGAGAATGCCTGTGAGGGAAAGGGGAGTTGATGAAAGACTATATCATCTGAGAGCTAATTGAAAAAGAGACATAGGGTTGCAAGGAACTTCTAGAGTATCTGGCCGATGAAATTTTCTTATAACATGAGAAATCTAAATCAAGTGTAAATATGAAAGTGTATTCGGTAATGTAAATTCGTCTGTTGTCTTTCTGAAAGAAAAATAATATAGATGGACACTTTGCTAGGGAGATGCGACTAGGAAGTGTGGTCAGGATTATCACCTAGATAGAAAATAGCAGAAGATCAAGAAAGCAGCCTTACGGGTATCGAGGGTTGAAATGATACAGTAAGTCAAGAAAACTTGCGCCAACAACAACTGCAGTTAAAGTAAGGAATCTAAGCGAAGGCGGAAATTTTTGAATTTTAAATTGCATCCCATGCCTTCTTGTTTGTGGTTCTGATTAGGTCCACTGCTGTTGACCTGATCAAAACCACAAATGAGATTGAAAGACAGATTGAGTATCATTACTTCCTTAGTAATATGGATTATTTGATTATGTTTTCTTGACTTAGTATGCTTTCAACATTCCTTGGAGAAGATCAGAGGCTTGCTGTAGTATATGAATCCCGATAATTTTCAAGTTTGCCTCCAACTTGCCAATTCAGTCTTTAAGTTTATCGTTGCCGTCTTTGAAGTTGGTATAGAGTTCCTGATCTCTTGTGAGCTCGATCAGCAACAGTTTCTCCATTGAACTTGTGGGATTGAAGAAGGCCTTTAGAACACTTTTTTCAGAAGCTTTAAAGGATACATGAAGGGCCGCTGTGTTTATTTTAGGTCAAAATATGTTTATGCATACTCAAGATGTGATCTCAACCATTGAATAACTCACTTTTATCGAGTGTTGCTCAATGCAACTTGCTCAACCAACCTTCAAGGGATTTGATAAATTAATAAGCAAGGAGTTACATAACGTTTGATCTAAATCGACTCTACCAAGCCTATCAAATGTTACGTAACTCCAGGCTCATTAACCTATAAAAAATCTTTGCCCAAGTTAGTGGACAAATGTTGTAACTTAGACGCACACGCAAGTGTACGCAATCGTACAAGTAATATAGTGACTTAGATAGTCAGATATCATTCCCACGAGGACTAAGCAACTAAAAATTTAACCAACTTTTAGTTTTAGACAATGGATATTAAGTGTTGTAAAGTATCAAGATGATTGTGATTTGAGAATAAAAATGTAAATTAATAAATAAGAAATAATAAGTTGTGACTAGATCAAAGCAAGCAACGGTTGTCAACAATAATAATGAGAATTCCAGGGTTGAGTTTTTTCAAACAATCATACAAATCTTTATTCTTATAGCAGTCTAATTGGTTATCAGGTTGTTGGCTCACAAGGTTTATGCTATGATTTTGGTTTCCCGATCTCAAATTTTCTATCTATTGAATATTGTAGCTACAACTCCCGCAGAGATAGAACAATTCCTCTAGATTCATAAAGTTATCTTCTTGCAATTGAACCAAATAGGACTTCTTGGTATATCCTTATCCTAGTTGCTAATTCAAACCCCTTATTTCATAAAAGGATAAGAACCTTGCTCCTTAATTTCTTCATTCTATCCTACGATTCTCCTCCTGAATTCACATAGAATTATAAATTTATTCTAATGGTCGTAACTCATCAAAATAGTAAGCTCAAGAAATTAAGAACAACCCAGATGATAATCCAAAAAAGAAACTACTATAAAGAATATCAAAGAGTAATCATGTTCTTGGCCTTAACCCAGAACAAGGGTATTTAGCCACTCATGTTTGAATTAAACATAAAAAATAAGTAATTAATCATACCCAAAATTAATCTTGAAGTAAGAAAGTTTAAAAGAAATAATAAGAACCCTAAAAGAGAGAATTCTATACTTTTTCGCCGCTGCTATGCTTGCAAAAAGTGTTTGGAATTGTGCTTATGTGTTTCTTTTATACTTGGGAAAATTTCACCAGATCTACACCACCGACGCGATGCGTCACTAATCGCATTGATCAAGCCAACGAGTTGCGTCAACTTTGCATTGATGCACTGAAACTTTACCTTAAAAATCCGACTAAGTTTAATTTCACAACACACGACGCGACGCGTCGTCATCGCATCGTGCCACTGGAATTGTTATCTCAAATTTTGACTAAGTCCCTAAACTTACGCATTGACGCAACACGTTGACTTCACGTCAATGTTCTGGAAGTTCTTTCTAAAATTTTGGCCAAGGCATGGATTTTACTGATCACGCGATGCATCGTGTTAGTGTCACGTCACTGGAAATTCACTCCAAATATTCACTCAACTCTCGTAAATCCTCTTTTTAGCTACTTCCTCTTATCCTTGATCTTGTGCATCTACACATGTTCTTGGACTCGATAAAAATGGTCTTTCACATAAACATGATTAATTCCACACCATCAATAAACAATTGCTTCATGATGTGTGTCCAATTTTCATCCGAATCCCTTGGAAATTTACACTGTATGTCTAATCACATCAGTTAGCCATGAAACACAATTTAGCTCACAATTAAATATAATTAACACAATTTTTATTATCAAAATAAGTCCAAATATGGGTAGATAGCGGTGTTTGGACATATAAATACGCCCAAGTTCACCACCCCACACTTAAAACCTTGTTCATCCTCTAACAACTTCAAGCAGAACAATCACTAAACCTTCTAATCACAACCTAAGAGTTATGCTAGCATTGGGCACATGCACAATTTAGTTCACACTTCATCATCTCAATAGTGACATTCAATTAGTTGGCAAACTTAATCAAAGCACTCTATCAAACAACACAATAAGTAATCCGGACTTTCATCCGTATGTACCCTCACAACAAGAAAGTTTTCTCCATATCACTCACAATTTTTCCATAGTTATCATGAGGAGAATATCAAAATTCAATCACTCACTCTCAGCAAAGAATTCATGCATAATAGATAATGAACCATAAGCTTGCCCTTAGTGTAATACTCCACTAATAGTCGGATGTTGAAATGTAGAATCAATTAGGTCTTTCATGGTTGTAATGTAGGCTAAAAGATGGGTAGGAACTATTAAGAAAATAGTGACTACTCTCCCTAAGAACTTTAATACATAACCATCAAAATCATATTTTACTAGCCCAATTTTTCACTTCATTATCTTCACACACCAATTGTTTCACCCCAATCTTTTTAAACACATTAATAAAACTACGGTTAGGAGTATTTTTCTTTTTATATCATAATTCAATTCTCAGCTCTTCTTTACACCCCAATTCTTATTATGCACCTTTATAGTAGCCATCCTCAGCCTAAACGATCTCCTTGGTTGAGGTGCACATTGTCCTAAATGGACCAGGGCCAAAACAGGTTCGTAACAAAAATCGGGCAACAAAAACTAAATTTTCTTTCACATTTTTTTTCTAACTCCTAACCGCCACAATTAAACACACAATGAACACTTCTTAAGAGATTCACCTTCACCTTTTTCCTTCTTAAATTTTAGACTCCCTTCCTATTCAGTTATCTATATTAAAGCACTTAGGAGCTATGGATCGAATTAAGGTCCATCAAAGTAAGGATTAGGCTACATGTGAGGCTACCAAAGAAATCAGGCTATAGGCTCAACGAGGATAACTAGGGATATGCATAAAGTTAGGTAAATAACGTTTTTAAAATTCAGTTAACAAAGAAATGCCTAAATCACTTCCTACATCCAACACCCTTTATTTCGCTTTGTAAATGCACCGAGCAAGTTCTAGTCATTTCTGCATATGTAGAATATAGACAAATACTCACTCACTCAGTGTATGCTAAGAATCAATTCAAATCCTTAAGGCTCCCAATCTCGTTCTTTGTTAAATTCAACATTACTCTAATCAAATCGAACTACACTTGTTGGGATTTAACATCTAAAAATAGCTCATTCTTTTGTTTCAAAACAACTGCATGTATATAACAAAATAAAACATTTTACCCAAACACAGCATTTCTCAAAGGTCGCAATCGGGGTCTTATCGTTTTTTCAGCTTCTAAAGACGCACTTCTCTTAAGACAGTCAATCCATCTATCATAGGGGAAGACAACTAACTATGATGATGCAAAAATGAGAATTGCCAAGAAGGGCACAAATAATTACTGCAAACTGAAAATTACCACGAAGGATGAAAATAATTAAAACAAAAATAAACTGAATTTACCAAAGAGGGCAATAATCCAAACTTGTCAACTTACAATCCAACTAAACAACAAAACAACAAAACATAAAAACTAGAAATCGTCTAACCAAAATAAAAAGAAATTGAGATAAAAGAGATAAAGATGAAGAAGTTGAAGATAAAGGACAACCCCACCCCACACTTAAACGTAGCACTGTCCCAGTGCTAGCAATAAGCATAAGGCAGGGTGGCGTCGTACTCCCTGCTCAGTTGAATCATACTAGTGCCATCATGTCATCATCGGTACCTTCATCATCACTAAAATTATCACCTGTATCACCATCATCAGACTGCTCTTCATCTATGGACTCATTATCAGAATAACCCATGCGCCTCTCCTTGTCCGTGGGGATGTCATTATCCAGTGGTTCATCAAAACCAGGACCTATCTGTAGCATAGTCCTGGTATGAAACTCGAGTGGATAATCCAACTCAACAACATGAATCTCCTATTGGGTAGGTGGACGCCCACCAGTCTTCAGCTGAAACATAGTGAGCCCATACATCCGGGCTGTGATCTCATCATTTTGAGCTTAACACTCGGGCATAGTCAAAGTGATACTATGAGGAGCAGGTCCCTTAGTACGAAAAAAATCCAATGGTCTGAGACCAACAGGTGGTTTATAATCAACCTTCTCCTCAGGTACACCCTGCTGCCTCAGAAATCTAGTCAATAGCCCACTAAAACCATATCGATTGCCCCCCAAAAATCTAGCTTTCCTTATCGCAGAGAAGATAATAGCACCAACATTCAACTCCACATCTTCATGCATAAGAGCATAGATAATACATACCCTGTCATGAGTCACCTTCATCATATGAGTACCATAAATAAGGCAAACATAGATGATGTTTACCCATAAATGATCCTCCCTGTTCAAATGAGTGAATAGGAGTGACACATAAGTACTACCCTCTTTGTAATGAATTCATCTAGATGTCGAACGAGTGTCACATAAGAGATGACGGATGTGCTAATATGGTGGATCAATAGTTAGTCTTTTTAATGGCTCCACATCTACAATAAGTGTACCTAGCAGCTCATTCATAGTATTAGCAGTAAAAGTAATCACTCGACCCCGTACCTCAACCTCAATATCCTTATTTCTTGGGTCCTAATTTGCATAGAATTCTCTCACAAGGCTTAAGTTGCACTCAGCTGGCTGTTCAAATAAGAAATTCATGTGCAGCGCCTCAATTCTTTGCACCATACTTGGATACTCTTTCATTAGGCTAACCCTGTCAATGAATTGGTCAGCTGAATACTTAGATTCCTTATGTTGAGAATACCATTTTCTCCCTGCTTCAGCCACTGCCTTAGTCTCGAACCTCCTAGGTTGACCCTATGAAATATATGGGGCTGGGGGTGCAAGATCAGCATGATGACTCCTTTTGTGTCTAGACTCAGACGTACCAACTGCATTCTTCCACTTTCTCTTCTGTTGATGGCTAGACATTGAACTTATCAAGCATAACAACCCAAAAACACATAAAGCAAGCACCTTAGGAACTAGCAACCACTAAGTGTGAAATTTACCCCACACTTAGTTGCTAGCACAGGGTCATAAAAGAGGGACCCAAGGTACTCAGACTTTCCTTGTTCAACATAATTACCATTCTCACGCATCCAACATCACATAAAAAGGCATTTCAGAGTATTTGCAATTCACATTGTTGTCTCAATAGCTTAACAGTCTAACAAATTCTACATATACTATAGCCATTTACTCACACATTACCCTCTTTCAACCATTTCACATTTGTATCTCCACTATGTCAAACACATGCTCAATTCAATAACACTCTATTCAATGATTTATAGCTACCACTAAGGTTGTGTAGATTGGAATTCACCCCATACTTAATTACTATCATGCAATGAATTTTAACACCCCAAATTGACTTAAATTTGCAGTAGTATTTAGCAACACAGCTCATCTATGCAGAAACTAATTGAACTTAAGGTACAATTCATCATTTCAACTAGAGGAAACACCTAAGCAACCATATCTCACCACAACTTAACATTACCCACACAAATACTCACATGAACTAAAGTGCCGCCCAATAATTTTAACATACCACCATAAAGAATCTATAAGTTAAGTTTAGTTTAAACCCCCCAATCAAGCCCATAACTTTGATTAATGTAAGAATACATGCAATATACAGGTTTTAGTCATGTATGCAAAGCCATGCTATTCTTACATCACAAATTAAAATTAAATCAACTCATGTTAACTTCTCATGCATGTAAACCAATAAGAAATCAAAAAATTACCTTGATCTTAGTTGAGAAAATAAAGATGATGTTTGTTTCTTGCTTTTAGCACCAAGAGAGGACAAAATTTAAAAATTTAGTTTAGGGCTTTAGGGATTTAGGGACGGCTAGGGTTTAAGAGAGAGAGAGAGAGTAAATTGAGATGAATTGGGGTATTTATAGAGGGGGTAAACTAAGGGACTGATTGGGTTTAACTTTTAACCTACTGGTGCAGGCAACGCGATGCATCAACAATCACATCAAGAAGCGATGTGACGCATTAAGTTCATGTCATTACACTGGAAATTACTTGAAAAATTTATTCGAAGTGTTACTTTGGTGACAACCGATGGGACGCAATGAGTAACATGTTGACATCAGGTCAGTTCACTGGAAATAGCCCTTTGAATTTTTTTCTAAGTATGGGCATGATGCACATTGATGCGGCGCATTGAATTAGCGTCAATCCACTGGAAATTGCATCCAAAAAATTTTCTAAGGCTAAATTTCCCATATTTTTTGGCATTTTTTCTTCCCATTTACCTTTTTTCACTACTGTAACACCCCGAATCTGGTACCCAGAATGTTACATAGTGCTCATAACCCCGAAGGACCACAAGCTAACCCATGACTGATATCTGTACATGTATACTGCATACATACTGTATAATGCAGAAACATGAATTGAAAGGCCATAAGGTTCAAAACTGTAACATAAGGTCTGATAAATCATAACATATGGATGGGGTATGAAATACCCAAAACAAAACTGAAATAAACCATTTGAACATACTGTATTCTGAAAAGCCTATAAACGTAACTGTCTGAATAAGGAGTTGATGGGACATGTCCCTAACTAAATTCAACTAATAAATAATTTAACGAGCTAATAAAATGATGAACATGTCCTCGAAAGATAAGGACTCACGTCTAACCCTGACTGTTGAGACTAGAATCTACTGATGCTCTGTAACTCGTGTCTCTGAACTTATGGTATAAGACACCATAGTGCAAATGCGTCAGTATTTTAAATGTACTGGTATGCATGTGAGGTAAGTTGAATGCATGAGGTTTATATACATGAACAAATATAATAACATACTGACTATCATGAGCGTGAGAGTACATGCCAGAGACATAAAAACTGACACTAATTTCGTTATAACATGATTATCGAATCTGAATACTGATAACATGACATACTAATAACTGATATAACTGATAACCTGAGTGAGTATATTTAGCGATCTTGAATCTGATGGAACTAGCTGAGTTCCGTACTATATCTGAGTTGACTGTATCTGACAGTCCTGAAAGCTAAAGAACTATCTGAGTTCTTGAATGATACTGATACTGAAACTGTGGAAAGTAGTCATCTAACTGACATGCCCTAAATGACGTATTATAGCTGAATTGGGGTCCAATCTGTGCCCTGATTTAAAGGGTGTCAATACCGCACCACTGGTAAGGACAACATGTGAGTGACCCTAATATAACAAGTAACTCTAATCAGAACGGTGGGAACCCTCATATAGCATATTAAGCCACCTTATCTACCCTCATATAGCAGGCTATGATGTCTCAACCTATGCTGGCTATATAGTTTTGGAACACAAGGATTGCTTCTAAGAATCATACCCTCATATAACAGGTGAGTTGCTATCCTTGGGTTCTCTCAGTGCTAATTTCTACTCCCATCTGAATAGACACTGAACATGGACTGAGTTACTGAATTTCATTGACTGATGAAATACTACTGATGTCTAACAATTGACTGAGTTCATGAGATCACGAAGATTTCCTGAGTCATAAGACTATATGAAGTCTAAGGATAATAGCTTGATTGAGAGTATCATGAAAACATGACATAAATCTAGGCACACAGCTAATATTTCGGGTACAAGTACCCCTAAGACTCGATGGAATGAAACTGACAAAACATGACTTGCTTGAATACATAATAATCACCATAATGCATTTACTGAAGTATATCATCAAACATGTAATAGGCATAAGCTTGTACATAATGGGGATGTCATGAATACATACTAGTTAGGCACTTTTCCTTCATTTAGGCATTAAATCAAACATATTGTAGGCATGGTACATGTAAACATCATTGTACAATAATTAAACATCATGGTCACATTCTAATTTCATCATACAAGGGTTTAGTCATAGGTTTGCATGAATCTATATCTAAAATAATTAAACCCACATAGAAATTATCACCCAACATAGAGAAAAATTCAATTTCTTATTGATCAACGTGAACAAGAACATCCCAATCATGAAATCATAAAGAAAATCCATAACTTGAAGTTGGAAAAGGGATTCTTGGATTTCATGGACGAAATGAGTCCATGAATGAACACTATGCATACCTGGGTTGAGTTTCTTGAAGTTCTTGAACTTGAAGAATTGGAAATCCCTTAGTTCTTGAAGAAGATGGGATTTTGTTCTTGGATATTAATGTTACAGAGAAATCCTAATATTGGTTGTGAAGTAATAATAAACCAAATGGGCAGAAATTGGACATAACTAGGTATATATAAGTGGGTGGTAAATGACCAAAATAACCCTATTCAAATGACATAAAAAAACTAAACAGGACCTGCGATGGTGGGTGCGACGATCCATCACTAGGTTGATGGTCCGTCGGCCCTGACCGTTCTTCTAGGCAGAATGGGGTCTCACTATTTTAGCTGCGATGGCTTGGGCGATAGTCTATTGCAAGTTCGACGGTCCATCAACCCGATCATCACACCTTATACAGAAGGTGTCCTCACTATTTCCCTTGCGACGGCCTGAGCGACGGTCCGTCGGCCTCACCGTTGCATCTGGGCAGTTTTACTACCTTCTGTATTTTGGCCATAACTTTCTCCTCCGATGTCGGATTTTGATGAAATTGGTATCATTGGAAAGCTAATTCAATTTCCCACATGGAAAAAGTGAAAATCTTAGAAATACCACATGTACAAAAGTGGATTTATCTTTCAAGTAAAGCTTCTAATATTCTTGAGACGATCTCAAGCTAAGAAAAAGTATGGGGTATTACACCATATATCACCTATATACTTACTCAGAGGTCGATGTTCACCTCCCTTTTATATTCTCTATCTCCACCAAATTTACCATTCCTGTAATTCAACCAAAAACAACAAAATTGATGTAAGAAAAAGTGTGTTGCCTCCCACCAAGCACCTTATTTTCGGTTGAGGCACGACTCATCTTTTTGTATTTTTTTCTTTTTGTCTTTAACAACTAAAAAATGAACTATCTATTACATTACAATTTGTGGGTTGCCTCCCACATAGCACCGTATTTTAAGTCATGGAATGACTTAGCTCAGTCTCACTTATCAGTAAAAGTGATGGACACATTGTGCTTGTCTCCATGATCAGCCCAATAATGCTTTACACATTGTCCATTCACTAGAAACTTTTGAGTCTTCTCTTTGTTCCACAATTCAACCACTCTATGAGGTGTCATTTATACTACTTCAAAAGGTCCAGACCACTTAGACCACAATTTGCCCGAAAATAAGTTTAACCTCAAATTAAATAGCAAAACAAATTGTTCGGGTTCAAACACTCTATCTTGAATTTGTCTATCATGCCATCTCTTGGTTTTCTCCTTGTACAACTTTGCGTTCTCATGAGAATTGAGGCAAAATTCATCTAATTCAATGAGCTACAATAATCTCCTCTCTCCCACGGCCTTCATCTCAAGATTCAACTTTTTAATAGCCCAATAAGCTTGATATTTCAGCTCTATAGGTAAATGACAATCTTTCTCATAAACCAAATGATATGGGGAGGTCTCTATGGGCGTCTTATAAGCTATCCTATATGCCCATAATGCATCATCTAGCTTTTTGGCCTAATCCTTACATTGCCCATTAACAGTCTTCTACAGTATTTGCTTTATCTCCCTATTAGAGACCTCAACTTGTCCACTTGTTTGTGGATGATACGTTATGACCACCTTGTTCCTAACACCATATTTAGCTAAAAAATTCTTAAACCAAGTGTTAATAAAGCGCGTACCTCCATCACTAATTATAGCTCTTGGAGTGCTAAACCAAGAAAAGATTTACTACTTTATGAACTTCAGCACTACTCTCGCATCATTAGTAAGACAAGCTGCAACTTCTACCCATTTGGATACATAATCAACTTCCACTAGAATGTACAAGTTACCATTTGATGGTAGGAATGGTCCCATAAAATTAATCCCCCAGACATCCAATACTTCCACTTTAAGGATGTTGTTTAGGGGCATCTCATGATGCCTTGAAATCGTTCCCAACCTCTGGAATTGATCATAACTCTTTACGAAAGCCATGGAATCTCTAAACAATGTTAGCCAAAAGAACCCAGATTGCAACACCTTTCTTACTGTTCTCTTACCCCAATGATGATCACTATAAAGGAAGGAATGACACTTTTGTAGCACTTGTGTGAACTCAGCTTCCTAAATACATATGCATATAATTCCATCTGGACCCTGCTTAAAAAGATATGTCTCATCCCATATAAAAGCACGAGAATCATGAAACAGTTTCTTCCTCTGTTGAATTGTACTTTCAGGAGGGTAAAAGTTACTTGCCAATAAATTTACAATGTCCACATATCAAGGAACTTTACACTTCCTTATAGACAATAGTTTTTCATCCGAAAACTCTTCTCGAATGTAGAGAGAGTCATCCACAACATGATCATGAGTTTCTAACCTTGACAAATGGTCTATAACTTGATTTTTTGCACCTTTACGATCATGAACCTCTAAATCAAACTCCTGCAATAGCAAAATTCACAGGATCAATCGAGGCTTTGCATTCTTTTTATTGAAAAGATATTTGATGGCTGCATGGTTAGTATGAACAATAACCTCTGTGCCCACTAAGTATGATCTAAATTTATCAAATTCATACACCACTGCTAACATCTCCTTTTCAGTGATTGTATAATTCATTTGGTCATCGTTCAAGACTTTACTAGCATAGTAAATAGAGCAAAATACCTTGTCTTTTCTTTGTCCCAAAACAGCTCCTACAACCACATCACTAGCATCACACATCAATTCAAATGGCAATTCCTAATTCAGAGAAATCAAAATAGGTGCTTTTATCAGCTTCTTTTTCAGCTTCTCAAATGCTTCTTGACAATTCGCCCCAAAATCAAACTTGGACTTTTTTCTAATAGCTTGCACATTGGGCTTGCAGTTTTTGAAAAGTCCTGAATAAAATACCTGTAGAAACCTGCATTCCCCAAGAAGCTTCGCACTCCATTCACTGTGCTTCAATTTTGGCCCGATCTACTTCAAGTCCCCTACATGACACTTTATGGCCAAGGACTATTCTTTTCTTTACCAAAAAGTGTCACTTCTCCCAGTTCAATACCCAATTTTTTTCTTCATATTGACCTAGGAACCGATCTAAATTCTGCAAGCATTTATCAAAAGAATCACTGTAAACAGAAAAATCATCCATGAATAATTCAACAAATTCTTCCACTATGTAGTAGAAGATTTCCATCATACATCTTTGAAATGTCACAGGCACATTGCAGAGGCCAAAAGGCACACGTTTGAAAGCATAAGTACCATATGGTGTAATGCCCTGAGTTTGTACCCCGGACGCTACACGGTGCTTATGACCCTGAAGGACCACAAGCTAACCCATGAATGATATCTGCTATCACCATTGACTAATATACTAAAATAAATGCAGAATAATAAGATGAAATACCATAAGGTTCAAATATTTGAAATACTATTGAAATATCAAAATGCAAAAAAAATCTGTAAAACTAAATAATGTTTGAAAACTAGTCTGAAAAGCCGCTAAACTGAACTGTCTGAATGTGGAGTAGATGGGACAATCCCCCAACTAACTCCATCTATTGAAATAGAGAGTCTGCAGAAATAATGAAATGAAATAATATCCTTAAATGATGAGGACTCACTGCTAATATACGCTGCTGGCTGAATCTGAATCTATTTATGTGCGGTTGGGAACCTAAGCATCCGAACCTATGATATGAGACATCATAGAGCAAAGAAAGAGTATGCGTCAGTACGTGGAATATACTGGTATACTAGATAGGGTAAGGCTAAATGTAAGAGTTCATATGCATGAACAATAACTGACTACATGATATAGAGTAACTAAATATGAGAGTACATGGATAACTGATACTACTGTAAATACTGAGTATGCATTAATGTGCATATAGATAAATACTATGACTGAGCTTGTCTGAAGCTAAGTCCTAAATTCTGATACTGAGTAACTCATATTTGAAGTTACTGATAACTGATTTACTGATATTGGTTGACTGTATCTGACAGTCCTAATTCTGTAGAACTGAACTGAGTTCTATTCTGAAGATTAAAACTGAGACAGTGGGAAGCAATCATCTAACCGACACACCCCAAATAAGATAACTGAGTTGGGGTCCAACCTGTGACCCTAGTTAGAAGGGTGTCAGTACCATGCCATAGTTAAAGACACTGAAGAGTTACCCTTATCTAGTAGGTACTCTAATAAGAATGGTAGAACCCTTATCTGTCAAGTTAAAACACCTCATCAACCCTCATCTGGCAGGTTTGATGTCTCAACCTACACTGGCTACGTAGTTCTAGAATGCAAGGATTGCTTCTAGAGATCACACCCTCAATTGAAAGGTGATCCGCCATCCTTAGGTTCACTCTGTGCTGAATCCAACTCCTAACTAAAAGACACTGAATTGTGTATACCGAACTGGAATGAACTGATACTGAGCTTACTGAGTTTTCCTAAGTTTGATAATCGACTGAGTTCTACCGAGTTCTGTAACTGACTGAGAGTACTACTAATCGTGACAATATTGAGGTTCTATAACTGACATTGACTCTAGGAACACAACTAAATTATCGGGTATTAAATACCCCCACGACTCGATAGCATAAAAAATAAAGCATAATATACTCTTGAAAATCAAAATTATTCATAGAGATATTTTCTCAAACACTTGTAGGGCATAAGCTTATACATACACTTACATGCCATGATTTCACTAATTCATTCACATGGACAGTCTATCAAATACCTAGAGAGCACAACTTAATGTACATAATCATGTTTAACACATAATCGTGGCAATTACAATGCCCTAACTTGCAAATTCATGGATTATGACATGAGAATTTCACAATTCAATGTACATGCTATTCAAACTTCACGGAATCTATACTTAATCATGATATGGAACTTATTTAATACCAATAACACTAATAAAATCAAACTTCAAGCATGTAAATCATGAATTGTAGATCTTGAAGTTTTAAAATTAGATTTGTGGACTCTATGGGTGAGAAGGACCCATAGATGAACAACTAACATACCTTGGAATATTTCTTCTTGAAGATTCTTAGAGAAATTCTTCAGGTTGATCCTGATTTATTGGAGCTAGAGTTTGTTTTATTAAGAGAGAATGCTTTTAATTTGGGGGAAAATTGATTAACAATGACCTTTAAAATAGTTTTAGGGATTAAATCGTGTATCTGGGCATGAAAAAATCATGGGAAAAGACCAATTTATCCCTATACGTCACTTTTTATTTTCAAGAAATTTTCCCGGCCTGGACCCCTGGCGTGATGCGGCGCTATCATATCATGTCTCTGGAAAATGACAACTGGGAACTGAGGGCTTGGCGCGATGCAGTGGGATTACGACTCCCTTTTGGTTCTGAAATTTGGACTCATTAAGACGCGGTGGGATCGCATTGATACACTGAAAAGTGACAAACATGAAAATTAGCCTTGGCGCAATGCGCCAATATCACAGAGCAACACTAGAAACTGACAATTGTCATTTTGACATACTCTGCGACGTGCTACTGGCCTGAATGATGATGTTTAATGACTAAAACTTTAAATAACCATAACTTCTTACCCGAGTATCGAATTTAAGCGAATTTTATATCGTTGGAAAGATAATTCAATTTACTATGCAATGGCAGGATCTTAAATAAAAAATACTGAGTATTCAAAATTTTTTTAATTCGATAACTCATGAACTAAGGATTAAGTTAAGCTTGAGAAATACAGGGTATTACAATATCTCCCCCTTAGGAACATTCATTCCCGAATGAAACTGATTAAGCTGAGACATTGATAGACTGAGTTAACATGCTAAACATGCATATCTAATGCATGACTACCTGACTAAACTTCTGATAACTGAGCTTTCACGCTGAACATGCATATCTGATGCATGGAATACATGAATGAAGCTACTGATAAGCTGGGTTTTCATACCGAACATGCATATTTGATGCATGAGTACATGACTGAACTGATTCATGAATGCATGTCTGAATATGCAACGGTAATAAATACCAAGTTTATAATTATATCTGAACAAAGAACTGAGTAAGGCTAAGAAAGACTGTTACCTTAAGTCAGACCTGAGTTTGTGAAGAAAAGGTGAGGATAGTTGGTCCGCATATCTACTTTTGCTTCTCAAGTAGCTCTTTTAACAGACTAATTTTGTCAAAAAACTTTGACTAAGGGAACTTCTTTATTCCTCAGTCTGCAAATCTGATGATTGAGGATCTAGACTGGAACCTCTTCGAAAGAGAGATCATTATGAATATTTACACCCTCTAATGGAACTATGACTGCTGGGTCACTAATGCATTTCTTTATAAAGAAGATATGGAATAATGGATGCACTGAGGCTAGATCTGAAGGCAACTCTACCTCATAAGCTACCTTTTCAAAACGGCTGAGAATTCTATAAGGATCGACATATCGGGGACTGAGCTTTCCCATTTTGCCGAACCTCTTTACCCGTTCATGGGAGAGATTTTCAATAACACAAAATCACTGATCTCAAATTCGAGATCCTTTCTCCACACATCTGCATATGATTTCTATTAGCTCTGGGCAGCCCTCAGCCTTTCTCTAATTAACTGAACCTTCTCTAAGGCATCAAATACTAGATTAGGCCCTAATACTGTTGCCTCACCTACCTTAAACCAACTAATTAGAGATCTGCATCTCCTATCATAGAGAGACTCAAACGGAGTCATCTGAATACTGGAATGATAGGTGTTATTATGTGCGAATCCTATCAAAGGCAAGTGGTCATCCCAACTACCCTTAAAATCGACAACCCAGGCTCTAAGAATATCTTCTAGAGTATAAATGGTCCTTTATGCTTGACCATCTATTTGAGGGTGGAAGGCTGTACTGAGGTGAACTCGGGTACCAAGACCCTTTTGGAATGCTTTCTAGAAATGAGAGGTAAATTGGGTACCTCTCTCTGAGATGATGGATACTGAAACTCCATGTAACTTGAACAACTCTCTAATACAGAGTCTAGCATAGTCCTCAGCTGAATAGAAAGTATGGAATGATAATAAATGAGCTAATTTGGTCATCCTATCTATGATAAACCATATAGAATTATGCTGATGACGAGTACAAGGCAAACCCATCACAAAGTCCATGTTTACTTCTTTCTATTTCCATGTGGGAATACTGAACTCCTGCATAGACCCACTAGGCTTCTGGTGCTCAATCTGAACTTGATGACATGTAGAAAACTTAGCTACAAACTCTGAAATATCTCTCTTTATCCCATTGTACCAATAGATCTCCCATAAATCACGGTATATCTTAGTGGTCCCTGGATAAATAGAGTAACGCTCACCATGCACTTCTGCAAGAATTCATTGCCTCAAGTCGTCTACACCTGCCACACATCGCCGACCCTGACAACACAATACACTATCTCCCCCTTGGGAGAAAATCTTTATTTTTTAATCTCTGACTGACTCTTTCAACTTAACAAGACTGGGATCTCTATCCTATTTTTCAATCAGCTCAGAAACTAGAGAAGATTCAAAACTGTTTTGAACCCATATACTACCTTCTGCTGAATCGAATAAGCGGACACCTAGTCGGGCAAGCTGATTAACTTCTTAAACTAACTTCTTTTTACTGTCCTCAACATGAGCAACACTACCTATAGACAGTCTATTGAGAGCATCAACTACTATATTGGCATTGCCTGAATGATAAAGAACACTTATATCATAATATTTCAATAACTCTAACCTCCTTCTCTGACACAAATTTAAATATTTCTGAGAAAAGACATACTGAGGGCTTTTGTGATTTGTGAACATATCAACATGCGCCCCATACAAGTAATGCCTCCAAATCTTTAAGGCAAACACTACAGCTGCTAACTTGAGATCATGGGTCGGGTAATTCTTCTAATGGGGCTTAAGTTGTCTAGAGGCATAGGCTATGACCTTACCTCTCTGCATGAGGACACAACCCAAATCCTACTCTAGATGCATCACAATACATAATAAAACCATCTAAACTATCTGGTAGAGTCAAAACTGGGGTTGAAGTGAGTCTAGTCTTCAACTCCTAAAAACTCTTCTCACAGGAATCTGATCACTGAAATTGAACTTTATTCCAAGTCAATCTGAACATGAAGGATGCAATAGACGAAAACCCTTCAACAAACTGACAGTAATAGCCAGCTAAACTAAAAAAACTCCTGATATCTGATGGAGTGATAGTTCTAGGCCAGTTTCTCACTGCTTTAGTCTTTTGAGGATCAACTCTAATGCCATCACTAAAAATAATATGACCAAGGAACTCTACTGACCTTAGCAAAAATTTGCACTTACTGAATTTGGTGAATAGCTAATGAGTTCTGAGAGTCTAAAGTACTATTCTGAGGTGATCTGCATGATCATCCTTGTTATAGGAATAGACAAGAATGTTATCGATGAAGACTATAATGAACATGTCCAAGTACTGATTGAACATGCGATTCATTAAGTCCATAAAAGCTATTGGGGAATTGGTAATACTAAAGGACATGACTTGAAACTCAAAGTTACCATACCGGGTTTGGAAAGCTATTTTTGAAATGTCACATTCTCTGACTTTGAGCTGATGATAGCCTGATCTGAGGTCTATCTTATAAAAGTAACTAGCTCCCTGAAGTTGGTCAAACAAATCATCAATTCTAGGAAGTGGATACTTATTCTAGACTGTGACTTTGTTCAACTAACGGTAGTCAATACTCATTCTGAGAGAACCATCTTTCTTACGCACGAATAGAACTGGTGCACCCCATAGAAAAATGTTGGGTCTGATGAATCCCTTATCTAGGAGATTCCTTAACTATTTTTTTAATTCTCTGAGTTTCACTGGTTCTATTCTGTATGGCAGAATAGATATGGGCTGAGTATCTAGAGAAGGTCTATTCCGAAGTCTATTTCCCTAACGAGAGGAACTCCAGGAAGATCTTCAAGAAACACATCTAAGAATTTATTTACTACTGGAACTGACTCAAGAGTTGGAGTTTTTGAGTTAGAATAAAACTGACTCAAGAGTTGGGGTTTCTGAGTTAGAGTCTTTGACTTGCACAAAATGATAAATACATCCCTTGGATATTATTTTTCTCACTTTAAGTAATGAAATCAACTGACCCTTAAGCATTATGGTACTACCACTCCATTCAAGGACTGGTTTATTTTGAAACTTAAAATAAACTATTCTATTTCTACAATCAACTGAGGCATAGCATAAATGGAGCCTATCTATGCCAAGAATGACATCAAAATCTGCCATCTCTGGCTCTACTATGTCTGCTGAAGTAACTTTATGAGATATCATAATCGGATAGTTCCTGTATACCCATCAAGCTATGATAGATTTACCCACTGGGGTAGAAATTGAGAAAGACTGCTAAGATTTCTGGATTGACTCCGAAGTTAATGGCTTTATAGGGAGTTACAAAAGATGAAGAAGATCCCAGATTTAGAAACGTATAAATATGTAAATGGAATATCTATAATGTACCAGTGACCATATCAGGAGAATTTTCCTGATCTTGTCTGGACTGAAGTGCATAAAGCCTATTTGGGCGTTGCCCACTGGTGGTAATAGAAGCAGCACCCTGCTGATTCAGGTGACCTGACTGAGCTGAAGAACGAGTATGCTAACCCTGATAACCTGATTGAGGACAATATTTGACTCTGTGGCTAGGCTTGCCACACCCGAAACAAATATCACTGCTAGCTCTGTAGATACCCTTATGGTTTTTACCATATTATTGACATAGAGGATTTGCTCAAACACTGTGGATACTACTCTGAGACTTAGAGCCTCGCTTCATATCGTTGTTACCATTTTTGAACTTAGAGACTAGAGCACTAGCTAAGGACGAAGCTGTAACTAAAGACTTTAGACAAAACTGGGAACAATTACCACCCTCTGACTTAGGCTGATTAAAATTAAAGCTACCTATTCTAGCTCTCTTGTTTTGATTATTTTTCTATCTGATCTTAGCCTTTTCTATTTACTGAGCATAGACCATGAGTTTGGATATGTCCATCTCCTTAATCAACATTGTGTTCTGCACTCGTTAACCACACTATCTGACACCCTAGATACAAACTTGCTCATTCTGTACCTTTTGCCTGCTACTACATGGGGAGCTTACTTGGCTAACTGATTAAACTTGGGGAAATACTCTTTCACGTTCATACTGCCTTGTATGAGGTTGATGAACTCTAACACCTTGGCTTCTCTCAGCTCTAAGGGAAAGAATATCTCTAGGAAAGTAGTAGGAAACTCTCCTCACTCTATGGGCTTTGCATTTATGCCCTGTCTACCTTCCACTGCTTAAACCACGTATGAGCTACATCTTGTAGCTGATAGAAAGCTAACTTAATACTCTCACTGGAAGTCACTCCCATAATGTCTGTGACTTTCTGAACCTGATCGAGGAACTCCTGTGGATCCTCTTCTAACATAGATCCTGAGAATAAGGGAAGATTCATTTGGGTAAAGTCTTGAATCCTGGCTACAGCAGTATTGGACACTGGGTTGTCCTGAACAACAGTTGGCCGTTCATCCTATGCTATGATGGAGTTGGCTAGAGTATGAATATAACTCTGAATTTTGTATGGGAGACATGCTCGTCCAGGGGATCTGCCTGAACGGGCTTAGGTGCTGACTGATTTTTGATTCTTCTTTTGTTAGTCTTTTAGGAGGCATGTTCTGTAAATTAAAAGGAGGAAACGAATTAGACTGAGAGTTTAACTTGAGCTTATGCTTACTTGCACGACATGAATACTAAAAGAAAGGAAATTGTTTCCTAAAATATCTCATAGCCTCCTGTCCATAAGTGTGGCGCGCTACACACCCATGCACAAGACTCTACTAGATGTGGCTTTCAGACTTCCTAGGACACTGTTGAAACTTAGGCTCTAATACCAAGTTTGTAACTCCCCGAGTCTGTACCCCAGACACTACACAGTGCCACGACCCCGAAGGACCACAAGCTAACTCATGACTGATATCTGCTGTGAGCACTGAATAATATATTAAGATAAATGCAGAATAATAGGCTGAAATTCCATAAGGTTTAAATATCTAAAATACTACTGAAATATTAAACTGTAATAAAAATCTATTAAATAGAATACTATCTGAAAACTAGTCTAAAAAACCTCTAAACTAAACTGTCTGAATATGGAGTTGATAGGACAATCCCCCAACTAACTTCATCTACTGAAATACTGAGTCTACTAAAATAATAAAATGAAAGAATATCCTTGAAAGATGAGGACTCACTACTAATCTACTATTGTTGGTTGAATCTGAATCTATCTATGCGCGGTAAGGAACTTGAACGTCCAAACCTATGATATAAGACATCATAGAACAAAGAAAGAGTATGTGTTAGTACGTCGAATGTACTAGTATACTAGATGGGGTAAGGCTGAATGCAAGGGTTCATATACATGAACAATAACTGACTGGATGATATAGTGCAACTGAATATGAGAGTACATGGATAACTGATACTACTGTAAATACTATGTGTGCATTACTGTGCATATAGATAAATACTGTTACTGAGCTTGTCTGAAGCTAAGTCCTGAATTCTGATATTGAGTAACTGATATCTGAAGTTACTGATAATTGATTTACTAATACTGGTTGACTGTATTTTATAGTCCTGATTTTGTAGAACTGAATTAAGTTCTATTCTAAAGACTGAAACTGAGACTGTTGGAGGTAATCATCTAATCGACATACCCCAAATAAGATAAGTAAGTTGGGGTCCAACTTGTGACCCTAGTTGGAAGGGTGTCAGTACCGTGCCACGGGTAAAGACACTAAAAAGTTATCCTCATCTGGTAAGTACTCTAATGAGAATGGTGGAACCCTCATCTGTCAGGTTAAAATACCTTATAAACCCTCATCTAGTAAGTTTGATGTCTCAACCTACACAGGCTACGTAGTTCTAGAATGCAAGGATTGCTTCTAGAGATCACACCACCTACTAGCAGGTGATCCCCCATCCTTGGATTCACTCGGTGCTGAATCCTACTCCCAACTGAAAGACACTGAACAGAGTATACCGAACTAGATTGAACTGATACTGAGCTTACTGAGTTTTCCTAAGTTTGGTAACCGACTGAGTTCTACCGAGTTCTGTAACTGAATGAGAGTACTACTAATCGTGACATGACTGAGGTTCTATAACTGACACTGGCTCTAGGCGCACAGCTAAATTTTTGGGTATTAAATTCCCCCAAGACTCGATAGCATGAAAAGTAAAGCATAATATACTCTTGAAAATCATAATCATTCATGGAGATATTTTCTTAAACACTTGTAGGGCATAAGCTTATACATATACTAACATCCCATGATTTCATTAATTCATTCACACAAACAGTCTATCAAACACCCAGAGAGCATAACTTAATGCACATAATCATGGTTAACATATAAGCATGGCAATTACAATGCCCTAACGTGCAAATCCATGGATTATGACATGGGAATTTCATAATTCAATGTACATGATATTCAAACTTCATGGAATCTACAATTAATCATGAATTGGAACTCATTTTATATCAAAAACACTAATACAATCAAATTTCAAGCATGTAAATCATAAATCATAGATCTTGAAGTTTTAAAAGTGGATTCGTGGACTCTATGGGTGAAAGGATCCCATAGATGAACACTTAACATACCTTGGAATATTTGTTCTTAAAGATTCTTGAAGAAATTCTTGAGATTGATCTTGATTTCTTGGAGCTAGAGTTTGTTTTATTGAGAGAGAATGCTTTTAATTTGTGGGAAAATTGATTAAGAATGACCTTTAAAACATTTTTAGGGATTAAATCCTGTATCTGGGCATGCAAAAATCATGGGAAAAGACCAATTTATACCTGTACATCACTTTAAATTTTTGAGAAATTTTCCTGACCTAGACCCCTGGTACGAGCGATGCTATCTCGCCGTGTCTCTGGAAAATGACAACTGGGAACTGAGGGCTTGGCCTGATGCAGTGGGATCGTGGCGCCCCTTTGGTTCTAAAATCTTGACTCATCGCGATGCGGTAGGATCGCGTTGATACACTGGAAAATGATAAATATGAAAATAAGCCTTCATGCGATGAGCCAATATCACGGAGCAACACTAGAAACTGACAATTGTCATTTTGACATACTTCGCGATGTGTTACTGGCCTGAATAATGGTGTTTAATGACTGAAACTTAAAATAGCCATAACTTCTTACCCGGGTATCGAATCTAGGCGAATTTTATATTGTCGGAAAGCTAATTCAATTTCCTATACAATAGAAGGCTTTAAACTAAAAATACTGAGTATTTAGAATTTTTTATATTAGATAACTCATGAACTAAGGGTTAAGTTAAGCTTGAAAAATAGGGGGTATTACATATAGGCAAGTAAACATCGTCTTCTCTTGATCCTCGGGAGAAATGTTGATCTAATTATAACCTGAGTAACCATCAAGAAAACAATAGTACTCCTGCCCTACCAACCTATCTAACATCTGATCAATGAATGGGATAGGGTAGTGGTCGTTTCTTGTGGCTTCACTCAACACCCGGTAGTCAATACAGATTCTCTATCTAGTCACCATGTGAGTGGGAATTAACTCATTTTTACTTCATTAGTAACCACAGTCATCCCACCTTTCTTTGGGACACAATGTATTGAGCTTATTCACTTGCTGACTGAAATCGGATAAACAATCCCATTATCGAGCCACTTAATGACCTCTTTCCATACCACATCTTTCATCACTGGATTCAACCTGTGTTGTTGCTACACCCTAGGTTTGAAACCTTCTTCCATGTATATCTTGTGCTTGCAAAAAGCTGGATTTATTCCTGTAATGTCAGATATTTGCCACCCGATCGCCTTCTTCCTCCTTTTCAACACTATCATTACTTCTTGTACCTGTATATCAGATAATTCTGTAGACAAAATAACAGGTAAGGTATCATTATCACCAAGGTAAACATATTTCAAGTGATAAAGAAGAACCTTAAGCTCCAATTTTAGAGCTTCATCGATTGAATCTTTGGGGAATGGACTAATTGGCTTGTTCAATGGCTCAAAAGGCAATTTTCTTATTTCAATGACCGCTGAATTCATGACTTAGACTAATGCTAATGCTTCCACATCTCCATAAAGATCACGACCTACCAAAGCTCACTCTAATAGATCTTTTAACAATAACATCCTATGACCAGACTCAAGATCTATAACAAATATGGCAGACAACTCCTCATATATAGATGGCAATTTTAGCGCCTTATAAATATCAAAATCTTTCACTTTATCGTGTGCTCTCATTATCATTTTCCCTGCCGCTACATCAATTAATGACTGTCCCATTGCTAAGAAGGGTCATCCTAAAATAAATAGAATAACAGGATCATCTTCAAAGTCAAGAATTACAAAATCTGCTGAAAAGATTAAGAATCCCATTTGCAGTAAGACATCTTCGATAACACCATTAGGCCTAGCAAGGGACCTATCTGCCAACTGTAAAACAATAGTAGTGGGTTTGGGACTCCCAAGATCCATCTTTCGGTACTAAGATGTAGGCATAATATTGATGCCAGCCCCTAAATCACACAAGCCATGAGAACTAATGGTCTGTTGAATGGTAATCTGCAAAGTGAAACTACCTGGACCCTTTAGCTTCGTGGACAATTTGTTTTAAATCTTGGATGTGCGCTCCTCAGTAAGTACAACTGTAATATATTTTGAAAACTAGTTTTTATTTGCCACTATACCCTTCAGGTATTTCGCATATTTCAGAACACTTTGTAGAATATCAATAAGAGGAAGATTTACATGAACCTGCTTCAGAAGATCTAAGAACTTTTTATAACTCGCCTCCCCTTGATGCTGCCTTGATCTTTGAGAAAAGGGTAAAGGTAAAGTCTTCTTTTCTAGGTGAATTTTATTACTTACCATTTTTTTGCTTCTTTCTCCGCATTGTCTTTAGAATCATCATCAGTGACTGTGGGACTAACCTGCTCCTGAACTATCTCCTTGGTTTGCAACTCACTCCTTATTGTAACCGTATTTACCTGCTTTGGATTTGCCTCTGTATCGCTAGGTAATGCTCCTCGAGGTCTTGTATTCTGTGCTTCTACAATTTGACCAAGTTGCAACTCCAGATTTCTCATAAACAATTGTTGACTCTTCAACTTTACTGCAAACTGCGCTTGTTGAGTATTTATTTCTACCGTGAATTGTGCTTGCTGAGCCATAAACTGCTTCATTAACTCCTCCATATTGCTAGCTTGAGCAGTAGCCTGATTGTTCTGAGTCGGTTGTTGATTTGGTTGCACTAGCCCCTTATACTGATTTGAGTTCTTCTCCTAATTTCCACCCTATGAGAAATTGGGATGGTTCCTCCAGTTGGGATTATACGTGTTGCCAAAATTTTGCTGTCCTTGACAATTTACATTGCCCATGTAGTTGACAGAATCTGGATTAGCCGTACAAACATCTGCTGAATGCTCACCACTTTCATAAACCTCACACTAAGAATTCGCCTGTTGACTGCATTAGCTGTAGCTGCTATTTGTGCAACCCCCAACTTTATGTTATTAAGATGAGTAATCATATGATTTTGCATTGCTTTAATCTATGCTTGTAATGTAGTAAATTGGTCTACCTCCAGTACCCCTGCAACCATTCTAGGAGCACTCCTCGAATCAGCATGCCAGTCAGGATTCCCCTGTGAAATCAGATTCAACAGTTTGTACCATTCATTATACATCTTCTTAAGAGCCTGCCCACCTACTGCTGAATCCAATAAAATCTTCATGTTTGGTCCAATCCCTCAATGAAAGTATGAACTAGAACATCATTGGACTGATAATGATAAGGGTAATTTCTGAGCATACCCTTAAATCTCTCCCAAGCTTGGTAGATATTCTCTCTTTCTTTTTGTTTAAAACTCAAGATCTCGCTTCTTAAACGTGCAATCTTCCCTGATGTAAAGAATTGAATAAGGAAATTCTGAGCTAAATCTTCCCATGAAGTGATGGAGAGTGGTGGTTCAGCATGTAACCACCTTTTTTCTTCCCCCATTAGAGAGAAAGGAAAGAGTGTCAATCTAACATAATTAGAATTCACCCCTTCAAAAATATAAGTATCGCTTATTTTTAGGAAAGTCTGTATGTCCTGCTGCGGGTCTTCATGTGAAAGGCCATGGAATTGTCTTGCGGAATTCAATAATTGCACCATATTTTTGTTTCAATTCAAATCGACTACCTGGTTTGGGCTTGCGAATACTGTTCATCACATGGTTCGTAAGTAGGATTGCCACCTCACAAATAGGTCTAGCAACTGGTTGAGCAGGAATAATTGGGATAATTAGAGGTGGGACATTTCCAGCATTTGGATCTATTGGACCATTTTATTCACTCATTCTTCCCCTTTGTTGAAAGACTTGTTCTTGTTCTGCAAAAGGCTCTACCAACTCTTTATCTCTCGCCAGTCCTGTATTCATCTAAACCTGCAAAAATTCAGCTGCTAAGATGAAGTTATTAACACTTAAACTTATTATCAAAAATAAAAAATTTAGCAATTTACTAATTATACTAGTCCTCGGCAACGGCGCCAAAAACTTTTCGCGACTCAAACGCACACGCTAGTGCATGCGATCGTACAAGTAATATAGTAACTTAGACAGTCATATATCGTTCCCATAAGGACTAAGCAACTAGAAATTTAACCAACTTTTAGTTTTAGACAATGGGCATTAAGTGTTGTAAAGTATCAAGATGATTGTAAATTTAAGAATAAAAATGTAAATTAATAAATAAGAAATAATAAGTTGTGACTAGATCAAAGCAAGCAACGGTTGTAAACAATAATAATGAGAATTCTAGGGTTGAGTTTTTTCGAACAATCATACAAATCTTTATTCTTATAGCAGTCTAATTAGTTATCAGGTTGTTGGTTCGCAAGGTTTATGCTATGATTTTGGTTTCCCGATCTCAAATTTTCTATCTATTGAATATTGTAGCTTCAACTCCCGCAGAGATAGAACAATTCCTCTAGATTCATAAAGTTATCTTCTTGCAATTGAACCAAATAGGACTTCTTGGTATATCCGCACAGTAGAACCATTATTTATTATGTTATAATTCAGTTGCTTAACAGTATGCTAGTTCATGGGTCAGCTTAGGATCACTTGTGGTTCCAACCACTATGTGGCGTTCAGGGTGTACTCTCGGGGCGTTACACTGAGCAGCAAACAATTTAGCAATAATATGAAAAGACTGGAAAAATTCCGTATTAGTCACCTCACCCTGAGGAAGCCTAGTATCAACTAGAGGAACTCCACCACTATTAGGGATAGGACCCTGAGATCGAAGACGAACTCCAGACGTGGGACGTACCCCATCAATATTATCCCTAGATAGGACTAAAGAGTTTTCTTGTGTTCTAGATTGTCGATGCATGATATGAAAGGTGAACAACTAAGGATTAGAGAGGAATTTCGAGACTTAGACTCCAAACTTGAAAATAGAATACCAAAAAAGTGAAACATTCCTAAATGCCTTATGACTCTCTCTTATGAGTGTGGCATGCTACACACCCCTAAAAGAGACTCTACTCAACATGACTTTGTGGACTCCCAATTGACCATGAACCTAAAGCTCTGATACAAACTTGATATGACCCGACCGAGGGCCTTCTCGTAATGGTCATCCCAAGTCCAACTAGGACCGGAGACCACCCCCTATTACCCAACCCAACCATCATTAGCATACCTTGAGTCAGCTAAATTTCAAACAAATAGCAAGATAGCATATCTAGAAAAGGACTGACTTTGGGATAGGTCTATTCCTAGACCAACCCTATCAAGTCATCCCATCACACCAAATTGTATCAACTAAACTACTAAACCAAACCGATATCAAAATAAGGGCCATAAACCAGGCCATTACCAAATAAGTTCCAAAATCTAATATGATTAATACCAAAATGAAATACGATGGAACAGTGAGAAATTATGTCCAAGGATGTCAGCCTGAATTCTAATGCCCATATTAAGGCCAACACCAATACCAATCTCGTCCATTCCAACCCATAACGGTACCACAAAGCCTCTAACCAAAAGAGTAAGAATATCTGGTTGGGACATTCCCCCAACCATAACCCAAACCAATATTCAAAAATAAATCAAAATGTCTAAAAATATTCATAATAAGAAATGGAGCCTTCCTGAACGATGGAAGCTTACCTCTTTGATCCAATAATTTTCCATGAGTCAATTATAATATAGGAGGAGTAGAATGGCCGGTTCCTGCATATCATGGGTATACAACCGCCCGTAAATGGGTTAGCGAGTGATCGCTAGTATGAACTCAGGATAAGGATAAAATAATTCTATTTACAAAACCAAGTAAGACAATCCATATATATATATATATATATATGTATATATAACCATGCCGGGAAAGGAAACCGAGTTTAACATCTTACTAAAACCATTACCTAGGCTGTTGACAGCGCCCAAGCGCACACGAAAGTGTACGTGGTCTTATCAAGTAATAAAGTAGATTCAAGGAAGCCCAAGTATCGATCTCTCAAGGACTTGCATTTGCCACCTATCCAATTCTAGTTTAACCAATTAAGGAGAGGATCAAATAGAGTTTTAAAGTTGTAAATTAAAACTAAACTAAACTAAGGTGAAAAAGTAATGCTTAGGACAATCTATGGATATTAGCCCAGGGTTAAAGCTTATGAACAATCATACTACGTTATTGAACTTCATTCGTTAAATTGTTTATCTTGGTTGTTGATTCATAGGGTTAATTGCATGATTACGGTTTCCCAACCTCTAATCATTTACCTAAGTTAAACCTTACAACTACATCGTTGAGGGGGGATGTAATAGTTCACTTAAGTTCTTTATAAATATCATCCTACATGTGATTCAAGTAAGGCTTCTAGGTATATCCCTGTCCTAGATGATAATTCAAAATCCTTATTTTATAAAAGACTACGAACCTTACCTTTCTTATACCCATGTTCTATCTCTCTATTCCCTCTCCCGAGTTCACAAAGTTGACAATTGATGTATTCTAAGGGTAGATAATCCTTAAAATAGTTAAAATAAGAATAAACAAACAACCAATAATGATAAGAAAAATTAACGAACTTAATTCAAAATGAAAGTAGTCATGATCTTGGCCTTAACTCTGAAAAGGGAATTTTAGCCTTGAATGGATATATTCATCATCCAATCCCTTGTAATGATGATACAAACCATTAAAGAAACTAAATTAAAGATAATAAAAGCCTAAAGAGACGTTGTGGTAGTCTCCAATGCTCCAACATGTCCAAAAGTATGTAAAAAATGTGATATAACATGTATTTATAGTATAGGAGCAAGCCCAATCCGTGTTGGAATTGAAAACCTTAGGTTATTGAGCCCGAGAGTGGGTGGGGCACCGCCCTAGTTAGAGCCCCACTCCAGGTAGGGCGCCGCCTCCAAATCGCCCTAACCTACTAGAAATTGTTCTTCAAAAATTTTCTAAGGCAAAGGGGGCACCAAAATGAGCCCGCCTAATTGCCTTTAGGACCATCACCCTCCATATGGTTGCAATTTTGAGCCTATAATGAATCCATTGATGTTTTAAAAAAGTCAATATACCACTCCTACAAGCCCACACGTACCCTTGACATTCCAGGGGTCCAAAAGTGCGTTAATCTGCATATTGTGTCTTAGTTGAGCCATTCCAAGCATTTTTGAGTTGTTCCCACTTGATTTGAAGCTTTTATATCTTTCATATATCATCATAATCCATTAAACAAAAATCCTATATCATTAAACATAACAATTTAAAGCTCAAAAAAACACAACATCCAACACGACGAAATAGAAACACGAGCTAAGCATAGGCAAATTTCACTTTAATTTTTCACTCAAGTTTCAACTCTTCCCTTGACTCGTGTGAACTATGTACACTCCTAACACTTAAGTCAAAATATAATAACACATTTAAAACCATAAGGAAAACATGGAACACAATAGAATCCAACAAGAGAGGCTAGACAAGCAACTAGCTCACACTAGAAAGACTAGCTTTCTCTATTGAACTCCAATTGATTCTTTTAAGTACAAACTTGCTTGAAATTCACCTTGAACCATATAAACACATGTTTTAACATATTTATATCATTATTAACCATTATATCTTAGAATCATACTCAAAATAAGACTAAAAAGGATAGAATAGTGATGATAGAATGCATAAATACACCCAACATCAGCTGTGTATCTCTACCATCCTAAACCACCCACGGGCTATATGAGTGTAACTTTCCCTGATGAAAGGGCCCCAGTGTGTGAAGCTAGATGACTAGGGAATAAAAACCTGGGATGACTACTACATCCCATAAATATAAAGTGTGACATCATGCACACGATCACCAAGACCAACCTCACATTGACAAATATGAGTTTCTAATTTTGGTCCCCTCAGGACCTTCACCTTCCACAGCTTTGCTACACACCCCACCATTATTGCCTAATTAAAACCATTTCTAAGAAACCAATCAATCCATTAACCATTTGTTAACAAAGGTTGTTAATAGTGGGATCGTCATACCAACAGTAACTTGCAAAGTTTTGTCCATAGCCAACTCAATATAGTTTAAGCGATTCCATGTACCCTTCATGATTTCCAATTAACCAAAACCATGGCCACCAGGGCCTTTCCAATCCATTTAAAACTATTTAAACCATTCATACCATTTTGGGTTCCATTACCAAATTTAACCATGCATAAGTTCCATTGAAAAACCAATATTATAATAAAAGCATTGTTAAAGACATTTTATCAAACACATTGGGGGCATAGTATTTCCAAAACCAAAATCCAATACCAAAGAACCATTCCCATGCAGCTAATTATCCAAAACCACACTTAATGCATACAAAAGCATCATTAAAACATGGGAAAATCATAACCAAGCATTTATAACCAAAACCCCCAAATCATAATTAAAATCCCAACTCATACAATGTTCCAATCATAAAAACATTATATTAAACTATGCCTTTAGTTGGAACTAATAACGAGGGAAGAGAACATGCCTTAATTGACAAAGTAGACTGAAGAGAAACCACTAACAAGATCTCCAAATTAGTCCTCAAGTTAAAACCCTAGCTTTTTTGCTCAAAAGCTTTTGAGAGAATTATCGAGTGTTTAGGAAAAGTTTCTAAGTGTTAATGAATAAAATAATAGGGTAAATAGCCTCCCAAGAGATTTAGAAGTTGTGGGACCTAATTGGAATAAGTGGGAAAATATCCAAAATACCCCTACTAAAGTTGTACAAAAATACCCTCATGAGTCATACCCTTCGATACAGGTGGTACCCACCACTCGTATCCTGAGCCATAATCCTTTGACCTAACACTGTCTAGTATATGACTCATCTTACCCAATTCATATTGATAGCATACAATTCATACCCTTCACTCGTATCCCTGGCAATATAGAATCACAGGAGGTTTGAGCACTATCTACCATACGAGTCCTGGGTATGACTCTTACCCTGGCTTACGGCTCCTAGTGAGCCACTAGTACTCAGATCCAACTTAAGTTCACAAGTCTAAGGTTAAGTAAAGAAACCAAAAGATCCGTGTCCAACCATATGACTCATACAACCCAGTCATACCCATTCTAGTGACCAAAATCCATCCCTCCAACCAACATTGGTCAGCATACGACTAGACCATACCATTTATACCCCAACATACGGCTCATACCTATGAGTCGTATTGGGTCCAGGGACAAGAATTCCAAAAAATTTTCTATGATCCAGAAATTAGGGTGTTTCAGTCTCCCCCACTAGAAAGGTTTGTCCCCGAATGACGGACAAGGTAGGGGTAACCACATACATTAGTTATTTGCATTATCAAATATATTCCCAATCTTTAACATATTAATCTTTTATTTAGCAAACTCAAAAAGTAAAGATATGTTGAAGACACATACCTTCCGCACGAATCTTAAAAGAAAAAAATAGATATGGATACTTGGACTTTATGTTCTCCTCCGTTTCCCATGTAGCTTCTTCCACCGTATGGTTCCACCACAGAACCTTAACTGAAGCCACGTCTTTGGTTTGCAACTAACGAACTTTCTTATCTAAGATCTCAACTGGGACCTCTTCATAAGACAGAGTCCGAGATACCCAACCTCTCCAAAGCCACAATCGAAGAAGGATCACCAAGACACTTTTTTAACATAGAGACATGAAATACTGGATTAACCAGACTAAAGCTAGAAGGTAACTCCAACTCGTAAGCAACATTACCAACCTTTCACAGAATCTCATAAGGACCAGCATATCGGGGATTGAGCTTTCCTTTTTTACCAAACTGCACTACTTCCTTCATGGGAGATACATCGAGGAAACCCTTATCCTCAGCCTCAAAATCCAAGTCTCTATGACTAACATCTGCATAGGACTTTTGGGGATTTTGGGAAGCCTTAAGCCTATCCCGAATCACCTTCACCTTCTCTATATCTTGATAAACCAAGTTGGGACCAAACATATCTGCCTCCCCAAGCTCAAACCAACCAATAGAAGATCTACACCTCCTTCCATACAATGCCTCAAAAGGAGCCATACCAATACTAAAATGATAGCTATTGTTGTAAGAAATCTCTACCAAAGGTAGATGCTCAATCTAATTTTCACCATAATCAATCACACAAGCTCAAAACATATCCTCTAATGTCTGAATAGTTCTTTGTACTTGCCCACCTATCTGCGATAAAAAGCAGTACTCAGACTCACCTTAGTCCCTAACCCTTTCTAAAAAGACTGCCAAAAATAAGAGGTAAACTGCATATCATGATCATAGATAATCGTAACAGGTACCCTATGTAGCTTCACAATCTCCTAAATAAATAACTTCGCATAATCCTCCACAAAAAAAGTAGTCCTCACTGGCAAGAACTGAGCATACTTTGTCATCCTATCCACGATGACCCAAATTGAATCATATTAATTTCAAGACCAAGGAACATCGGTAACGAAATCCATATTGATTACCTCCCATTTCCATTCAGTCAAAACAATCTCTTGATACAACCCACCAAGTCTCATGTGTTCAACCTTAACTTATTGACACACCAAGTATTTGGCCACAAAGTTAGCCTCATTACCCTTCATACTATTCCACCAATACATCTCTTTAACATCATGATACATCTTCATAGAATTGGGATGAATAGCATAGCGCGACTAATGCGCCTCAGCCAAAATCCTTTTTCGCAAATCGTTAACATCAGGAACACACAACCTTCCTTGGTACTATCACTACTGATCTCAAACACCATCACCTTTTGCCCACCAACATCACCCTTGATTTTTACTAAGATAGGATCCAATACTTGCTTTTCCTTAATCTCTACACCAATAGATGATCGAACTACTTCTTGTACCATTATACCTCCATTTTTAGAGTCCAAGAGGAAAACTCCAAGATTAGCCAAGTGGTGAATATCTTTCACCAATTCCCGTTTTCCTTTCTCCACATGATCTAAACTCCCCATGGACAACCTGATAAGAGCATCAGCAACCACATTAGCCATACCTGGATAATAGTGGAGACTCATATCATAGTTCGTAAAAAGCTCCAATTATCTCCTCTGCCTGAGATTGAGATCCTTCTGAGTGAACATATTTGTAGACTCTTATGATCAGAAAAGATGTCCATGTTTAAATTGTACAAATAATGCCACCATAGTTTCAAAGCAAACACAACTGCTAACAATTTTAAATAATGAGTAGGATAGTTCCTCTCATGTACCTTCAACTGCCTTGAAGCATAGGAAATCACCTTCCCATGCTGTATCAAAACACAACTGAGACCTACTTGAGATGCATTATAATAGACCACGAACCTATCATTACCTTGCGGCAAATTCAGAATTAGAATCGAAGTCGGCTTGTCTTTTAACTTCTTATAACTCCCCTCACAAGCATCCGACCAAGAAAACTTAACCTTCTTCTGAGTCAACTTTGTCAAAGGAGCAGCTATAGATGAAAAGCCTTCCACAAACTGCCTATAATACCCAGTCAAGCCCAAGAAGCTCCGAGTATCGATTGGCATCGTGGGTCTAGACCCTTTAACCATAACCACCTTTTGCAGATCCACCATGATCCCCTCTCTAGAAATAATATGACCAAGCAAAGTCACAACGTTCCACTAAAACTCACACTTGGTGAACTTGGCAAACAACTATTATTCCTTCAAGATCTGCAATACCACACGAAGGTGATTAGCATGATCTACCTCACTTTTGGAATAAACAAGAATGCCATCAATAAACACAGTGACAAAAAGATCCAAGAACTTCCTGAAAACCTTGTTCATTGAATCCATCAATGTCACTGGGGCATTGGTCAATCCAAATGACCCCACCAAAATTTTAAAGTGCCCATACCTTGTACGAAAAGCCATCTTAGGGATATACACATCCCTAATCTTTAGCTGATGATACCCAGACTGAAGATCTATATTAGAAAAGATCTTGGCACCTTACAAATGATCAAATAGATCATTTATCATTAGAAGAGGATACTTGTTCTTAACTATCACCTTATTCAACTGCCCGTAGTCAATGCACATCCAAAAGAAACCATCCTTTTTGTGCACGAACAACACTGGTGAACCCCACGGGAATAAACTAGGATGAATAAAACCCTTATTAAGAAGATTATTAAGTTTCTCCTTGAGTTTCCTCAACTCAGCCGAAGCCATTCAATAAGAAGGAATAGATATTGGACATGTGTCCGGAACCAAGTCAATACCAAACTCTATTTCCTTATCCGGAGGAACACCAGAAAGATTATTCAGGAAGAGTTCAGAAAACTCATTTACCACCGAGACTGACTGGAAAGAAGGACCTTCTAAGTTAGAATATTTAACCCAGACAAAGTGATAAAGACAAACTTTAGAGATTAACCTTCGAGATCTAAGATAAGGAATAAACCTCCCCGTAGGAGCTAGAGAACCTCCCTTCCACTCTATAACCAGTTTACCAGGGAACCTAAAGAAAACCTTATGGGTACAAAAACCCAAGGGCGCATAACAAGAGTGCAACCAATCATTCCCCAGAATAACATCAAAATCCACCATATCAAGTTCAAACAAATCTACCAAAGTTTGCCTACCACTAACAGATACCACACATCCCCTATAGACTCTCTTAGCAATAACTACGTCACTTACCGAGGTAGAAATAGAAAAAAGATATAAAATAACCTCAGGATCATAACCAATATGTATAGCCATAAATAGGGTCACATATGAAATAGTGGACCCTGGATCAAGCAGACAAGAGAAGCCATAAGAAAAGAGTTGTAACGTACCAGTAACGACATCAGGTGATACCTCAAAATCCTGTTGGGATGTCAAAGCATACAACCTATTTCGGCCAATACTAGAACCAGGAGTAGTAATAGAAGTAGACGCGACACCATCGGGTGTAGTAGTAGAAGATGAATCCACCGGTACCTTATTTGCTCCTGTAGCAACCTTATTAATTAGATAATTCTTGAGATGATGTCCTACCTAGAGACACTTAAAATATTTGTCCCTCAATTCATCGCAATAACCCCAATGAGGATGACCAAATAACCAGAAAAAAAGGCATAAAGAAACCAACTGACCCTCACTCTCATGAGATTGGGCACTCTATGCTCAAAAATTATCACCACCCTGGTGACGCCTGTCACCCGACTGCTTCAGGTAAGAAGCACTAGCAGTAAAGAAAGAACCAAAACTCCCTCACTTCTTTTTCTACCATTTGATTCCATCTCAACACCTTGAGACTGAGAACTTCCCTTATCAAAAAACCTACTTCTCTTACCCTGCCGATCTATGAACTCCACCTATTTCATCTTCTCATTCTCTACCTGCTGCCTATGAATAGTCAACTTAGAAATGTCCATATCTTTAATCAGCAAGGCAGTCTTACTTTCTAAGATCAAATCCCGATTCAACCCAAAAATAAAATTTCTTATTCTCACTTTTATATTAGCTACTAAATTAGGAGCCTACCTTGACAAATAGTGAAACTTCAAGGCATATTGCTTAATAAACATTCTCCTTTGCTTAAGATTCACAAACTTCTCCATCTTTGCTTCCCTCATCACTTAAGGAAAGAAATAATCTAGAAAAGCACTAGAGAAGGCATCTCATAAGGATGACACCTCAACATCTCCTCTATCCTTATCCCACTCTTTGTGCCATTGATTCGCAACATCATTGATCTAATAAGTTACAAAGTTTACACCTTCCACATTGGTATCCTACATCACCCTAAATATCTTCTCTATTTTATCCAATAAACCTTGAGGATCCTCCTCTACCTTTACACCAATAAACGTAGGAGGATTTAGTTTCATAAACTGACCATCCCTTGTAGCCTCATTAGACAACCCACTAGACACATCTCACTCATCCTGAGGAGGATTAGAAGCAACTGGAGAAACTTTAAAACTATCAAGGATAGGACCCTGAGATTAAAGATGAACTCCAGACGTAGGATGTACCATGAACTCCAGACGTAGGATGTGCCATATCAACATTATCTCCAGATGGGATTAAAGAGTTTCCATATGTTCCAGATCTTCGAGGCATGATCTAAAAAGTGAAAAACCAAAGATTAGAGAAGAATTTCAAGACTTAAACTCCAAGCTTAAAAATAGAATACCAAGAAAGTGGAACATTCCTAAATGCCTTGTAGCCTCTCTCTTATGAATATGGCATGCTACACACTCCTAAAAGAGACTCTACTCGACATGGCTTCATGGACTCCTAATTAACTATGAACCTAAAGATCTGATACCAACTTGACATGATCCGACTGGGGGCCTTGTCATAATGGGCATCCCAAGTTTAACCAGGATCGAGGACCTCCCACTGTTACCCAACCCAACCACTATTTGCATACCTTGAGTTGGCTAAATTCTAAATAAATAGCCAGATAGCATATCTGGACAGGGACTAACTTTGGGATAGGTCTATTCCTAGACCAACCCTATCAAGTCATCTTATTACACCAAACTGTACCACCAAACCACTGAACCAAACCAATACTGAAACAAGGGTCATAAACCAGGCCATAAACAAATAAGTTTTAAAACATAATATGATTAATCCCAAAATAAAATATGATAGAACAGTGAGAAATTATGTCCAAGGATGTCAGCTCTAATTCCAATGCCTTTATTTAGGCTGACACCAATACCGATCTCGCCCATTCCAACCCATAGCAGTACCACAAAGCCTCTAACCAATGAGTAAGAATATCTGGTTGGGACATGTCCCCAACCATAGCTAAAACCAATATCCAAAAATAAATCAAAATGTCTAAAAATATCATAACATGAAATAGATCCTTTTTAAAAAAATGAAAGCTCACCACTTCAATCCAACCATTGTCCCTGAGTCAATCACTATGTAGGAGAAGTAAGATTGTCAGTTCTTGCATAGCTTGGGTAGACACTTGTAGATGGTTTACCGAATGATCGCTAACATAAACTTAGGATAAGGATAAAATAATGTCAGCTATAAAATCAAGTAAAACCGTCCGTATGCACACAACCATACATATCTATATCTATATCTATATCTATATATATATATATAACCATGACAGGAAAGGTAATCGGGCTTAGCATGTCATTAAAACCTTTACTTGGCTTGTGTAGCTCCACCGTCCTAAACCACTTATGAGCTATATGGATTTAGCTCCCCCTACTGAATGGGCTGTAGTGTGTGAAGTCTTATGACTAGGGAATAAAAACCTGGGATAACTAGTAAATCTCCCAAATATAATGTATGACATCATGCACATAGTCACCAAGACCAATCTTATATTGGCAAATATGAGTTACCTATTTTGGTCCTCTCGATACCTCTACCTTCCATGGCTTTGCTACACACCCCGCCATTAATGCCCAATTAAAACCATTACCAGGAAACCAACCAATCTATTAACCATTTATTAACTAAGGACCTTAATAGTGGTATCGTCATACCAATAATAACTTGCAAGTTTTGTCCATAGCTAAGCAGATATAGGTTTAAGGGATTCCATGTACCCTTCATGATTTTCAATTAACCAAAACCATGGCCACCAAGGCCTTTCCAATCTATTTAAACCATTCATAAAATTTAGGGTTCTATTACAAAGTTTAAACCATGCATAAGTTCCATTAAAAAACCAATAGGATAATAAAAACATTGTTAAAGACATTTTATCAAACACATTAGGGGAATAGTATTTCCAAAACCAAAATCAATTACCAAAGAACCATTCTATGCAAATAATTATCCAAAACCACCATTAATGCATACAAAAACATCATTAAAACATGGGAAAACCACAACCAAGCATTTTGAAAACCCCCACATCTTAGTTAAAAACCATTAATCATATAATATTCAAATTATAAAAACATTGTATTAAACCATGCCTTTAGTTGGAAATAATAATGAGGGAAGAGAATATACCTTAATTATCAAAGTAGATGGAGAGAAACCACCAACAAGATCCCCAAATTAGTACTCTAGTTGAAACCCTAACATTCTTGTCCATAAGCTTTTGAGAGAATTTAGAGTGTTTAGGAAGAGTTTCTAAGTGTTAATGAATAGAATAACAGGATAAATATCCTCCCAAAAGATTTAGAAGCCGTGGGACCTTATTCAAATAAGTGGAAAAATATCCAGAATAACCCCACTTAAGTTGCACAAAAATTCCATCATAGGGGTACGACTGACCCTTATGAGCTGTAACCTTTGATACGAGTGGTACCCACCACTCGTATCCTAAGCCTTAAGCCTTGGACCCATCACTACCCACCACTCGTATCCTAAGCCTTAAGCCTTGGACCCATCACTATCCAATATACGACTCATCCTACCTAAGTCGTATTAATAGCATATGATCCATACCCTTTACCCATATCCCTGGCAAGATAGAATCATAGAAAGTTTGAACATTGTCCATCGTACGAGTCCAGGGTACTCTTGGGTATGACTCATACTCTGGATTATGACTCCTGGTAAGCCACTAGTACTCAAATCTAACTTAAGTTACCAAGTCTAGGGTTATGTAAAGAAATCAAATGATCCATATCCAACCATACAATTTATACCACCAAGTTGTACCCATTTTAGTGACCAAAATACATCTCACCAACAAACACTGGTTAGTATACAACTGGACCATAACATTCATACTCTAAAATACATCTCATACCCATGAGTTGTATTGGGTCCAGAGATCAAAATTCCAGGAAATTTTCTAAGGTCCAGAAACTAGAGTATTTTAAGCACCCTCCAAACCCTAGCCTCCAATATTGTTTAAAGAAATTTAGAGAGGATTGTTATGATTTGATCTTGTAAATGTGAAGAATCAAGGGCCAAAAAATGTTATATATCATGGGTTTTAAGGTTTTTGGGGTAGGGAGATATCCATAAAGCCCTTGGCTTAAAAGCTGGAAAATGCCTTCCAAGGTGGGTATGACTCACTTGGGTTAACCATACCCTAGGGTACGAGGGGTACCACAACTCGTACCCAAAGCTTCACCAAGGACCCTTACATTGGTCAGGGTACAACTACACACCATGGACTCATACCCAAGCATACGAATGATACCCTAAACCATACCCATAACTCGTATCCCCAATAGTTCACTCAAGTTCAAGATAACACTCTATACGACTAGGTTAGGTATGACTCATACCCTAATGTACGATTGAGTGAAGGCTAACTCATAACTAGGACAGTGAATAACCCTCAACACACTACCTAAGGTGTGAGAGGGGTTCACTAAGTCATATCCATAAGGTATGAATGGTACCCTAGTCGTACCTAGTCCAGTGACTTCAAATAAGGAGATTTTCTCAAAGTTCAAAGCCTAGGTGTTGCAAAGGGTAAAAACCAAATGCAGAATGTAAATCAATATAGAAGCCAAAGAAATTAGAATCTTAAGCAATAGGCTCAAGTTATTCATTCTAATACCCATTCTAGTAATATTGAGAAGATACTAAAGAAGATCCTAGCAAACCAAGAACAGATAAAAACTGATATAAAGAATCAATAACTAGCCACAAGGACCGTAGAGGTCCAGTTGGGATTGATAACTTGGGCATAGAACACTAGAACTCATGAAGGTCTACCCTCTAACACACATCCAAACCCTAAGCAAGTTAATATAGTTTCTACTCAAAGTGGTTTATAATTGAAGGAGCTAGAGCCTAAAAAGACAACTCATAAGCTTATGGACAAATATGAGAAACAAGTAGAGACTTACAAAGTAAAGAGTAGTGAGAATAATATGGCAACTGTGAAGCAAACTCCTTCATTTTCACATAGGCTGAAAAACCAAAAAGATGAAGGGTTTTTTTAAAAGTGTATTGACTTGTTAAAATAAGTCCATATTAATCTTTCTCTTGTTCATATTTTGTAGGGAGTTCCAATGTATGAAAAGTACATAAAATAATATTATATAAAACAAGAATAGGTTGACAAAGTATGCTACTATTGCACGTAGTAAAGAGTGCACCTCACAAATTTAGAATACATTTCCTCCAAAGCTAAAGGATCCAAAAAGCTTTACTATTCATATCACCTTTAGAAAGTCTGTTAGTGCTCGAGTCTTGTGTGATATTGGATCAAGAATATATGTAATGCCCATTTCTTTGTTTAAAAAGATCTGAGGCCCACCAGAGTGGTTTTGAAGTTGGTTGATTGCTCACTTATTAGGCCTAACTAAATAGTGGAAGATGTGTTGGTGCAAGTAGGTTCACTTATATCACCTGTGGAATTTTTTATACTAGACTTTAATGCAGGTCTAGAAGTCCCATTTATTTTAGGATGTCTATTTTTGGTTATTGGATGTGCATTGATAGATGTAGCTGCTAGGTAGCTAACTATGCTAGCTCATATAAGGTAAAGGTGTTTGATGTGTATAAGGCAATGGAGTTTTAGCTATCTATGAGGAATTGTCCATACCACAATTATCGATCATGAGAGAAAACTCTACTTATTACTTCCAAAGATATCTTGGAAAGGGCTTTGGTGGGACATAACATCTTTAGGGATGCAAAACCAACCAATATGGTTCAGATTCTAAATGTGGAAAGTGTTTTGATTCATAAGGGTAAATTTTAGCCTCTGAATATACCCCTTAGACCTTATTGGAAGACGTATATTATGAAAGCATCAAAATTAAAGCTAAAAGCTTTACTTTCACACCTCAAATATGTTTTTTTAGAGGAGAATGACGCCTTACTTGTTATTCTTTCTGCAAAATTATCTGATGTATAGGTTCAAGAGGCACTACAATACTAAAAAGAAGAAAGAAAGCTATTGAGTGGTAGCTTCCAATATATAGGGGATAAATCCTACATTTTGCATAAATAGAATATTCATGAAAGAAGGACACAAACCTAGTGTGCAACATCAAAGAAGATTGAACTAGTTGTAATGTCCTAGGTGTTGGCTACTAAAAATTTTGAGTTTTGAACTCACTATCCTGACTATGACTTACACTACGAGTCGTAGCATGGCATTGTTGGTCATAGAACCCCAATCATAGGGTGTCTAGTAAAGGTAGCCTAATTTACTATTCTTATTATGAATGGCTCCTAAAAAGTTGTAAAGACTCCAAATCAGTCAATGGTCCCATCTATATCCAAACTAGTGTGTGCCCCAAGTGTTTTTGTCTTGACTATGACTTAGACCCTATGAGTCGTAATGTCTCATAACGAGTCATAGGGTTACTATAGGGGGTCCTTTAGCTACTGTCTTGGCTACGACTTGTGGTGACGGGTCGTAGTAAGTCCTAAAGAGTCGTATAGTGACCTGTAGTCACTAGAAATAATTTTTTAGCTTTTAAGTTGGGGGTATTTTGGACATTTTTCTCTTTCTTCACTTAATACCCACGACCATAAAACACCCTTGGGATGTTATTTTCAATAATTTAGCACTCAAAACACTCTCTCAAACTCTCTAAATCCTCCAAGATCAAGATACTTATGGTTTTCAAGAAGTTGATCAATTAGAGTTCTCAAGGGTTGATTTCTCTTCATAAATCTTGGTATTTTAGGTATTTCACTCTTCCTCAACTATTACTTTGTGAAAGCATGTGTTTTAAATAGTTCTTTATGTGGTTTTGATATTGGTTTTGGAACATGGGTTGAGGGTTTTGAATGAATGTTATTTATATGATGTTGCATATTTACATATGAATTATTTATGCTGTGAAGTGGTGATCTTCCATTTTTTTGGAAGACTTAATCATTCCATTGGTTTTATTTCTTAAAGTAGAACTAAAGAGTTCACATTGACATTTTCATTGTCATTGTCAATGTCAGGGTCGGGGACATGTCCCGACTTAGATTTCTTTCAAATTTGTAGAGGGTTTATGGATATTACTATTGATTGGGTATTGATGTTGACATGCTTAGATGTATTTGAGTTTATTACCTTTCTATCTTGTTATATGTTAGATTTTAGCTACTTTTGCAAGTGTTATATCCCGTTTGACTAGGCAATAAGGGGGTGGTCTCCGATCCTCGGTTGACTTAAGATACCCATCACGGCCAGGCCTTGGTTTGGGTCATGAAAAAGATGGTATAATAGCTGAGGTTTAGCGTCATTGGGCATCCATAAAGATGTGTTAAGTAGAGTCTCCTTTATAGGTGTGTAGCATACGACACTAACAAAGGAGAGGCTACGAGACATTTAGGAATATTTCCCTTTCTTTATTCTATTTTGGGATATAGAGTCTAAGGTATTGAATCTCCTTTATTCCCTATTTGTTCGTATTTTAGATCATGCCTCCAAGAAGATTTGATGCACGTGGAAACCCTTCTATCACGTCTAAGGATAATATCAATGAAACTCGTTCTACTTATGGAGTTCAAACCCAATCCAGGGCTCCAACTCCTGACTGTACTACCCTACGTAGATTTTTACTACCCCCTACCAGTCCTCCTTGATTCTTTAGAGCTGATGATGATCATGCCCCCGCTGCTCCATGAAGACATTTCTAATGCTAAGTTTCGCCAATCTCTTTATCTGTTGACCTAGTTGGTGACTTCTCAGTCACGTTAGTTGGGTCCTGCTGGTCCTACTATGGGTTCTTCTAAGGTTACTCGAATTAGGAAATTTATGAGGCTCAATCCTTAGACCGTTACTTGCTCTAAGGTTGAGGAGGATCCTTAAGGATTCATAGATGAAATGGAGAAGACTTTTTGAGTTATGCATACTTCTAACTCTAAAGGTGTGGAGTTCACCGCATTAGCTAAATTATATGGAATATTTATGGTATGAGGAGTGGGATTAGTCTAGGTGTGATAATGTGGAGTTAGAACTATGGGATGAGTTCTCTGGTGTTCTTTTCTAGATTATTTCTTTCCTTAGGATCTGAGGGAAGCAAAGGCTGAGAAGTTTGTGAATTTAAGGAAAAGAAGGATAACTATTAAGGAATATGCCTTGAAGTTTCACTAACTATTCCGTTATGCTCCTAAGCTAGTGTACTCTATGAGAGCGAGGATGAGGAAGTTTATTTCTAGGTTTTCCATCGATATAATCTTGGAGAGAAAGGTCACCATGTTGAATAAGGATATTGATATCTCTCAACTTGTGGTTTATATACAAAGAGTTGAGGAGGAAAAGAAGAAGAAGGAAGAAATTAAGGAGAGGCAGAGTAAGACGTTTTGATATTTAAATCAAGGTTGAGTTTAGTTCTAGAGTGATAGAGATGCTAGAAAATCGTGTAAGAAAAAATGAGGCAATTTTGGTTCTTATTCTACTACTAGTGCTCCATATCATAAGTCATCTGATGACCGTCATTTCCAGAGCAATAGTGGATTTAGGGCTCAGAGTGCCTAGCCTTAGGATAGTGGCTTTAGGGCACAAAGTGCCCAATCTTGGGCCACCTACAATGGGATTGTCCATTAGTCAGGGTTGCTACTGTCTCTAATAAGGTTCCAGTTGCCAAAGGGTGCTGCTTTGGGATTTGGCACTAGTAAGAATCGTTTTTATGCTTTTGCTACTAACTAGGAATCCAAGGCATCTTCGTATATTATTACTGGTACATTATAACTCTCTTCCCATGATGTGTATTGTCTAATTGATTAAGGGTCTTGATGATAGGCGAAATTACGCGCCTATATCAATATATTTTGCCCATATTTTAGCCTAGTTTCGAGAACTAATTATCTATTTCGTACACTTTTAGTCCTTTTTCCTGTAAATGAGCTAACAAATGTGATTAGGAAAGTTTCAGGTATAAATGATGCAAAATACAGCAATTTATGGCTTACTTGACGCAAAAGAAAGCTCACAAACGAGATGGAAAGGAGCTGGACGCATAAAGGACTAAATCTGCTGCATGGAAAATCTGTCCCGGGCTAAAACAGCATTTCTGAAGACTTTGGGACTTACAGACACAAAGCTGGATTTTTGCCATAATACATTAACCTAGTGCAATTAGGTTATGTGTTTCATCATTCTATTTGGATTATAATTTTGTAACCTTACCCTAGTACAATTGGGTCAAGGATTTCATTAGTATATTAGGATTTGGTTATTTATTTTATTAGTTTAGTAGGAGTAGGATAGGAGTATTATAAATACCCTATCATGTTAGAGATTTTCAAAGAGGGAGACATTCTGACAATTCATTCATCTCCTTACAATTAAGACATCTTCCTACAACCCATTCTCAATTCTTCATTCTTCTACTCTTAAATTCCACAACAAGAGAATCGTTACTTGCTACGGAATCACTAAAACCACACGCCAAACACCTACTATTCACGCCATCCACCATGCAAAACGTGATATCCTTCGCATTCATGGGTAACTAAATCTCTTAGTTGGGGTTATGGAAGCCGAATGAGTTACTATCTATAGCTATGAGTTTGTGAGTTCAAGACAAGTATATTGCTTATATCATTATTCTCTTCATCTTAAATCTACATTCTTTGCGGTTCAAACACAAGAACACGCCATTCTAACATCTAACCTGTTCGAGAGAAAGGTTATTTGTCTAGAAAAGAAGACGCATAGACCAACGCCAGTCTAACATCTGACTTGTTCGAGAGAAAAGTTATTTGTCTGGAAAAGAGATAATGTCAAGGTAGTAGGACACCCTTTCCTATTAAAAAGCTAGTGCCGTACCTGGACTAACTTCTTGGAGAATTCGTACCGTTAGTCACGCTTTAAGCTCGAGAGAGTTAAAGTGAAATAGTCCTTGTTTAGGTCGAGAGACGCTTGGATTTACCATCGACTACAATTCTCTATAAGCAATTACATGTCAAGACTCTACACACTCATAGCCAATAGAGACGTATACCTCAGAAGGTGGACATAACCCCAACGCCTCAATTCTCATTGTTTACAACACACGTGACAATCTCTCTTTATTTTGCTATTTTCAGTTCTTACATTCTTGTTTTGGTTACATACTACAATCCCCCCTTTCCTACGAGACTTGCACTAAAAGTCTAGTAATTTCTCTTGCTTGTTGGCCAAGCTATTCTCTGTGGGATCGATACCCAACCCAGGTTGGGTTCTATATTTGCTAACGACCGCTTTACACTCCCACGAGAGCTGTAGATTGAGCGTTATCAGGTCTACCCTTTTTTATGTGACCCCTTATGTGGCTATTCATTTTGTTTTTTGTCTCGAGTGTAGTTTGGATCCCTTTTCTATGTCTACTCCATTGGGTGACTCTATTGTAGTCCAAAGAGTCTATAGGGGTTGTGTGGCATCTATCGGGAATAGGGAGACGTTAATGAATCTTATAGAGTTGGATATGTTAAACTTTGATGTGATTTTGTGGATGGATTGGTTACACTCATGCTATGCGTCACTTGACTATAAGACCTGATAGGTTAGTTTCCAATTCCAAAATAAGCTGGTGATTGAGTGGGAAGGTAGTTTCATAGTACCTAAGGGGGGGATACATTTTGTATCTTAGAGCCCAGAGGTTGATCTCCAGAGGGTGTCTCTACCATTTAGTCTATGTTAAGGATTCTAGTTCTGAAAATCTTTCATTATAATCTGTCATGATGGTCATCGAGTTTCCCAAAGCATTTCTCGATGATCTTCCTAGTGTTTCTCCTGACAAGGAGATTGATTTTGGGATTGATCTTCTTTCAGACACACCCAATTGGCTAAACCTAGTGGGTTGTATCAAGAGATTAAGTTGCCCAAATAAAAGTAGGAAGTGGTCAATATGGATTCTGTTACTGGTCTTTTCTGGTGCTGCCATCAGTTTGATTTGATTTGGGTCATCGTGGATAGGATGACTAAGTCCGCTTATTTCCTACCAATGAATACTAATTTCTTCACTAAAGATTATGCTAAACTTCATTTAGGAGATCGTGAAGCTACATGGTGCTCCAGTTTCTATTATATCTAATCAAGTTACTCTGTTCTCATCTCACTTTTGGCATTCCTTTCAGAGAGCTTTTAGAACTAAGGATAACCTTAGAACTACTTTCCACCCTTATATGGATGGGCAAATAGAGAAGGCTATTAAGACTTTAGAGGATATGCTAAGGTCTTGTGTGTTTGATTTTGGTGGTAGTTGGGTTGATCATTTTTCTCCCATAGAGTTTGCATATAATAAAAGCTACCACGCAAGCATTAGAATGGCTCCGTTTGAGGCTTTATATATCGTTATCCTATTGGGTGGTTCAAGGTTTATGAGGTTGGGTTATTCAGACCTGATTTGATTCATCAAGCTATAGAGAAGATAAAGGTAATTCAGGATAGTCTTAAGACTACCCATAGTGGCCAAAAGTCCTATGCGGAGGTAAGGCTAAGGGAGTTGGAGTTTGAAGTTGGCGATTGGGTTTTCTTGTAGGGGTCTCTTATGAAAGGAGTGATGAGCTTTGGAAAGAAGGGGAACCTCAGTCCCTGTTATATGGGCTCTTATTTAATTTTGAAGAGAGTGGATAATATGTCTTATCAGTTAGATTTGCCTCCCTATTTGGTCTCCATTCACCTAATTTTTCATGTTTCGATGTTGTGGAAGTGTGTAGGTGATCCTTTTGTAGTGGTTCCATTGGAAAGTGTTGGTGTTTTAGACTCCTTATCTTATAAAGAGGTTTTGGTTAAGATCTTGGATTGGCAAGTCCGTCGGTTACAGATTAAGGATGTGGTTTCGGTGAAGATTCTATGGAGGAACCAAAAGTTTAAAGAATTTTCTTGGGAAGCTGAAGAAGACATAAAGTCCAAATACCTATTCTTGTTCCCCATTTTGGATACTCGTGCATAAGGTAGGTGTTAAACTTACCATCTTTGTTTTTTGACTTTGCTAAAGAAAATTATGACTTCCTTAATATCTTTGTTTTCTGTCTTTGTTAAAGGTAAGTGTGGGTGTGTTTCAGTGTTAAATCATGCTAATGGATGCCTTGACCCATCATTCAAGGATGAGTGATCCTTGGGGGGGGGGGGGATGTGATGCCCTAGGTTTTGGCCACTAAAAATTCTAAATTTTGAACTCTTGACTACGACTCACTCTATAATTCGTAGCATGTCATTGCGGGTCATAGGACCCCAATTGTAGGGTGTCCAGTAAAGGTAGCCTAAGTCACTATAGTTGATCATAACGAGTTTTAAGGACTCTAAACGAGTCGTATGATCCCATTAGTATCCAAACCAGTGTGTGTCCCAAGTACTTCAGTCTTGATTACGACTTGGACCCTACGAGTCATAGGGTATGAGTCGAATGGTTACTAGAGAGGGGGTCATTTAGCTACTATCCTACCTACGACTCGTGGTGACGAATCGTAGTGTGTCCTTATGAGTCGTATAGTAACCCATAGCACTGGGGATTATTTTTTAGCTTTTAAGTTGGGGGCATTTTTGATATTTTCCTCTTCCCCTACTTAATACCCACGACCATTAAAAACCCCTGAGACGTTATTTTCAATACTTTATCACTCAAACACTCTCTCAAACTCTCTAAATCCTCCAAAATCAAGATACTTTAGTTTTCCAAGAATTTTATCAATTAGAGCTCTCAAGGGTTAATTTCTATCTATAAATCTTGGTATTTCAGGCATTTTACTCTTCACCAACTATTACTTTGTGGAAGCATGTGTTTTAAATAGTTCTCTGTGTGGTTTTGATATTTGTTTTGGAACATGGGTTGAGGATTTTGAATAATTGTTATTTATATGATGTTTCATGTTTACATATGCATTTTTTATATTGTAAAATGGTGGTTTTGAAATCAATATTGTGCATGGGTATGGTGAATAAACTAGGGGATTTTGATTTCCCCAATTTGTGTTAATATTGACAATTTAGTTGGTAATAACACTAACCCAAACTTATTGGAAGTGGTTTTGAGTATGAGTAAAAGAGCATTAAACTATTTTCGAAACAATTACATGATATTAAAAGGATATTTGAAATATGATGGTTTGATTTAATGAATAAAGAGAGTCGATGTCCTCCCCACCTTGTATTAATAAGAAAAAGGAGTTGTTCTCACGAGTTAATGGAATTCAAATGGCATGTTGATGTTACCTTACAAGTTTACTTGGTATGACGATACCAATAATATATTCTTAAATGTGTATTATGGTTCAATGAATGAGAATGTGTGATAGATATTTTAATGGGGCTTAAAATAGGGTTATGTAGCTGGCCGTGGAAGTGGAGGTCCCAAAAGACCAATATTGTAAACCACATTGGTCGGCGTAGAGGTCTAAACATCCAAGGGTTCAAGTCCTTTTCTTTATGATTGGGTGGTTCGATTCCACCTTCTAATATGATTGAGAGGTTAGAGTCCCCATAATACAATACATGATTAGATGCTTAAGTCACCTTAGTATAAGGTTAGGATGTTTGAGTCCCCATTGCATATATATGAGATTATTCTCTGATTCGAACAGCTACACACTGGGGCCCGACCAAGGGGTGAGATTTGGGGTCCATATAGCCCGTAGGTACTATTATGTGATGGTTAAGCTACACAATTCAGGCTAAAGTTTTAAAGTGCATGCTAAGCCTTGTGCCTTATCCCAGCATTTTATATAAGTATATATATATATATGCACACATGTATGTTAACATGTACATTGAGTTGAACTAGATTTTTGAATTGTTTTTACTTTATCCTTATCCTTGAGTTATATGTTAGTGCTCAACCCACTAACCGTCTTCAGATGTTGTACCCCTATGCGATGCAGGGTTCGAAGGCGTATACTTTTTGTGTAGTGTTAGGTGGTTCAGATTGGTTCGTTGGTCATTTTCAGTGAAGTGGTGAGCTTTCATTTTTTAGAAATCTTGATCATTCCATCGATTTCCTTTTATAAACTAAAATTAATGAGTTCACTAAAATATCGTTGTCAAGGTTTGGGGCATGTCAAAATTTTGATTATTTTTGGATTTATAGAGGCTTTCGGATGTTGCTGGGATTGGGTATTTTATATTGACTAGTTTATATGTCCCTGAGTTTATTACCTTTTAATCTTGTTATATGTTCAGATTCAGCCATTGCTTGGAGTGTTATATCCTGTTTGGCTAAGCAATAAGGGGGTGATCTCCAATCCTTGGTGTCCTTGAGATACCCGTAACGGCTAGGCCTTGGTTCGGGTCGGGATACCAGTCATGAAGAAAGTGGTAAAAATAATGTAATCAAGTGGATTAATACATGCATTTTGTATCCTATCTTTGATAGCGGATGGGTTAGCCTTACTTAGTGTGTTCTAAAGAAGGGAGGTATGACAGTGGTGGCTAATGATAAGGATGAGTTGATCTCAACTCGCATAGTAATTAGGTGGAGAATTTGTATGGAATATAGAATGCTTGTCGATGCTACCCGCAAAGATCATTACCCAATCCCTTTAATTGATTAGAAGGATAGACTTGTTGGGAAGGAATATTACTACTTTTTTGATGGATATTCCAGCTATAATTAGATAAACATAGCGCCAGAATGCCTAGAGAAGACGATGTTCACATGTCCTTATGGGATGTATACCTTCAGGTAAATGCCCTTTGGATTGTGCAATGCACTAGTCATATTCCAACGGTGCATAATGGGCATATTTTATGACACAGTGGAGAACCCATGAATGTTATGTAATAGCATATGTATTCTATTTGTAAAAAAAGAAAAATAATAAAAAATTGAGAAAATAAAAATACAAAAAGAACTACCGATCCACGCTCGAAACCAAGGCACTCAGTGGGTGGAAACCCACCTTTTTAATGTATTTTGTTATTTTTGGTGGAGCTTTGTAGTTTTAATAATAGTCTTGACATAGAGTATGGGAATAAGGGTGCTACAACTATTTTTGGGAAACTCTTTAGCATGTAAATACGCCACGATAAGTTAAAAAAAGTGTAATGTGAGAGAGGACTCATAAATTCCCCCAAGGTGTTAAAAATAGTGATACTTGCATTAAGAGCAGGTCACAGTGGCTAGAATCCATCTTATTTCCATGGAACAGAGGGATTTAAATTTCCAAAAGGCTAAAATAGTGGGCATCCATTATTTCGGCATGTTACGGAGCATAGGCTCCAATTTATTTCCATGTCACAGAGGGGATTAAATACCCAAGACCATAAAATAGTGGGCTTCCATAATAAAGGCATGGAAGGCCTCTTAAGCCACACAATAAGGGCGTTGCATGGAGGAGGAATTTTTTAGCCAAAAGTCACTTAAATTTTGTGTCAAACCCGATCAACATTCCCTTTTAAATAAAAATCCCTAATTCCTCTTCTATTCTTTCAACCCTAGTGTGCCACTCTCTTATTTTTTTCTCTAATTGCGACGTGCAATAAAACTACAACTCCATCAAATTTTTTCCTCTTTGTCTCGCTCAAGATTAATACGTAAAAATTCTTACTTTTCTCTCTCTGTAACGCTATTGGTTGCAACCTGAATGGACCATAAAGGAATGTGGATTTGATTATACAAGTGTTTTTATTATATATGATGTGTGTTAACAATCTTGAGAATCCATGTTTTACTTCACATTAATTATGTCTAATTGTTGGTCAACTGGGTGCTCTTAACTAATCTTTGAGTGCTTAAAGAAGATGATTATTGTCTTAGAGCCGAGTAGTGGGTGTGCGGATACTTGGTTGAATATGTGGTTTGTGATATTTGTTATTTAATGAAAACTAAGTGTTGAAGTAGTTGATCTGATTCGTAGGGAGGTTAATGATTGTTAAGTGTGTTAAGAAATGAAAAAGACAAGAAAGAAAATTAAATAAAAACTGTATGATAACTCTTGATTGAATCTTTTCCTTGATTCAAATAGAAGAGTACAACTTTATTTATAAGAAACTAAATAAAATAAATAAGAAAAATACGATATATCCTTATAGCTATTAGACTAAATATTTTGTAATTAATAAACCCTAGACTTAAAAGGAAGTAAATAATGTAAAATATTCTTAGACTAAGAAAAGAGAAAATAAAAATATTCTATCATTAATGAAAATCACAAAATAGAAAGAAGGTAAATCTCAACATTCCCCCTCAAACTCAAGTTGGTGTATCAAACTTGAGTTTGAACACAATTATTCTTGAAAAACACACTTTTCTTTGAATTTGTTGCAACAATCTAAAAAAGTTGGTCTTCCTCATGTTCATGTTCTTCTTCCACAAGTAGTGCTTTTGAATTATATTGAGTGTCTTTGAACTTGCATACTTTTATGACATGACCTTTTGTTTGCAATTTCCACATAATGCATTGAATCTCCACCAGTAAAATTTTACTAAGTGTGTTTTCTTTTTGCAATATTTGCAAGTGGATAATCAACTTTTTTTTTTATGGTTCACATAAAAAATACCTTCAACAACTTTTTCTTCCCCGTGAGCTCTTCTTTGCTCTTGTGCTTGAAGAGCGCTTATCAATTCAACAAGAGAAATGGCAAAGATATCTTTAGACTCTTCCAAAGTAGAGATTTTGGAATCAAATCTCTCAAGAGTAGTCACCAAATTTTTTTCAACTATTCTATTATCTTTAAAATCTTCTCCAAGCAACCTGATTCTATTGACAATCAAGGAAATTCTATCAGAATACTTAGTAATTGTCTCACTGATAATGCTCAACTTACATGTCAATTTAAATGCAAGGCAGTCATCCTCAATATATTTTTCCAACTTTAGAGTCGGATTGAATCTATGAGGAACAATGACAGTGGCGATCAAATTAATTTGAAATGATAGATACAAGTTAAATTCAAACCAATGGTACAAAAAGATTAAATGAGGAGATAGGATCCTACACTAGTATTTCTTTTTATTTTTTTAGTATAAATTTTGGTCTACAAATAATTAGAGTTTTAACAATTATGCACAGATCTCGGGGTTATGCATTACTAAGGGAGTGACATGTAGGAGTTAATAATTAACATCAATTTAGCAAATCAAATATGGATAGGCTTGGTTATAGATTTTGATGCTAGTTTTTCGACAAAACACCAACTTTCACCTATTGATTATTTTGAATACCTAATAGGTATGTTCAACAATTGGTAACCACAACCTCAATCTAGGAATCCCTATTTCTAGGATGATACCCATGGCATAGTCAACCTCACATTCACCCTTATGTCTAAGATAGTGAAAATTTAGCAAACTACACACATAATTGTCTATCATTGCTTTGGTCTCTACATCCCTCTTTCGAGGATGGTATGGATTCCTATACTTCACTAGAAACCCTTCTTTCAAAGTTGGCCTTGAACTTTCTAGAGCTGGGAGATTTCACTCGTCAAACCTATGTGGATATTTGAGGCTTTCACCCATCAAATCCCAACCAACATAGCATAGCAATGATAAAACCCATAAACATGAACTACCAAATAGATGCTAATAATAACAACCCACACACACTTAAACCCCTATTAACACATAACCCCAAGAGGGTGATTTAGCTACACATAAGATAAATAAGCTTAGATAAACCCATCATCTCCATTGAAATCATTTATTGAAGAACTAAGCGAATGTTATTTCAAACTTGGCTCTCCCACAATATCAATAATGGAAGTGAGCAAATCTTTCACTTAGAAAGTCTCCAATGTATTCTTCACCCAAAATTTATACAATATTTTTCTTCTCCAAAATTTGAGGCTATGAAGTCTAGAGCTAAAACCTAAAAGAATGGGGAACATGGAATTGTTTTTATTTTTTTAGGTTAGAGTTTGAGTCTTTTTGTCAAATTGGGATCAGCATATGCAATTACAGTTTTGCCCTTGGGCTGAATACTTTCACTGAGCCATAATCGCACCACTTAGCCGCGACCGTGGCTGCCGTGACCATGACAGACTCATGCGACCATGGTTGACTGACTATCTTTGACCACAACGACTGCGGTCAGCAGACCACGACCGGTACCTGAGGCGCTTCAGTTTCAGGTCTTCTACTGCACTTTTCCTTTGCTTTTTTGATCATTTTAAGCTCCAATCCACATCTTCTTATCTTTTCAATTCCTTACCAGCAAAGAATGGATATTAGTGCATTTATTCATGAATATGTCTCATTTATTCATTCAAATCAAGGCAATGTTCACAAATGTTGAGTGAGAATAAGTGGTAAAATCACCACTCATCACTCACCTTCTTGCATCCTAAGAGATTTAAAATCTCTTTTCAAATTTAGAATTTGATTTTGTCTACCTGTTCACCTACTTGGTACTCCTTTTCAAGCTTTTTCCAAGCTTCTTTTGCTATTTCACATGCAATGATTTTAGAAAAAAATTGAATCAGCAACTAAATTTTAAATTATAATTTTTGCTTTATATTTTTTTGATTTCTCTTCTGAGTGAAGTTTGATTTTGGCAGCAGAATGATTTTTAAGAAGTGGTTGTATAGATTTGTCTTCCTATACAACTTCCCACGAATCATAAGCTTCAAGATAAGATTTTATCTTAAGTGCACAAATTTGATAATTTTCACCAGTGAAGGTTTGTGGGGCATTGAAAGAGAGAGTATTTCTTTCCATGGTTTGAAAGACAAGATTTAAAATAATATGGGTTAAAAATTGATTAAAAATAGCCCTACGTTAAAAATAAAAGTAAGGGGTAAAAATAAACCTACGTTAAAAATAAATGCAAGAATTAAAAGTAGGTTGAAAATAGGTATGGATTAAAAAATGGTTGAGAGTTTTTCTTCAATAAATCCATAGATCCATGAGGATCGATGAAGGCTCTGATACCACTGTTATGGAATGAAAGAGACAACAAAGAAAATTAAACAAAAATTGTATAATAATTCTTGATTGATTCTTTTTCTTGATTCAAATAGAAGAGTACATCTCTATTTATAAGAAACTAAATAAAATAAATAAGGAATATTTTCTTTATAGATATTAGACTAAACATTCTACAATTAATATACCTAGCCTTAAAAGGAAATAAATAATATAAAATATTCATAGAATAAAAAAAGAGAAAATAAAAATATTTTACCATTAATGAAAATCACAAAATAGAAGGAAGGTAAATCTCAATAAAGTGCATGGTTTGTGAAGAATCACTGTTTGCTTGGCAATATAGTTTTGTTGTTTGAATTTATCTGTGATACTGGTTGTTCTTACAATTATGGAAAATTATGAAGCACAATTGCTTGATGTTACTTGAATTCTGAGTAAAGCATCATAGATATTATGTAGCCTTCCACAAGAGCTATTGACTGTGAACATAAATAATAAATGATAGTATGATGCATAAAAATCTGCTCTATACTCTTGAGAACATTAAAACAAGTAGAACTGGTTGAGTTTGCTTCTGTATACTAGGAACTAATACTGATACTATCATGTCCAAGCTCACACGTAAGTGCACATGGTCATCCAAGTAGTAAAGTCACATTTGAAAGCCAAGTATCGACCCCAGAGGTACTTGTGCTCTACAACTACCCAATTTTAGTTCCCTACAAAGATTAAACAAGTGCAAAAGTAACCACTAACATTTGAGAATTGAAAACTAAGATTAAAAGTAAACAATGCGGTAACGAAAAGTACTTGAACAATAATGGGGAGAAACCCATGGCTGGGACACTACGAACAATCCTACTTAGCTATTATTTCTCATTGGTTTAGTTAATTATCTTGGTTGTTTATTCACGGGTTTGATAACATGATTATGATCTTACGAACCTTTAATCATCTATCTAACTTAGCCTCACAACTACATCATTAAGCGGGAATGCAAGAACTAAGTTAAACACATTTGTATTTCTTCCCGTATATGAACAAAATAAGGCAAAGTAGGCATATTCCTATCCTAAATGCAAAGCCTAACTTTAATTCCTTGAATGATGAAGGTCCTATTCCATACATCCCATGATCTAATCTATCATTCCTCCTTCCAAGCTCACGATAAAATTATGAGTTTATCATAAAGGTCACGAATCCATAGAATAGTAAATACAATGATATATATGAACAAACAATAATGATTAATAACATAAACCAACTTAATTACAAGCTAAAGTACTCATGTTATTGGCCTCAACCCCGGATGAGGGTGATTACAAAGAATCACAATAATGGAATTCATGTATAAAATCCAAAAGTAAACTAAAGTAAAGGATGAAAACCATAAGATAAGCCTTCTCAAGTGTATTACCAGACCCAAAGTTGTCCTAGGTGTGTACAATAGAATAGGAGTGTTCTATTTATACTTGGAAAGAATAGACCATTTTCACAACATGGGTGTGCCACACTAAGGAATTGACGCGATAAGGGCGTGGCATGCCCTTATCGTGGAAGATTATTAGAAATTGCATTTTTGGTTTGTTTACAAGGGTGTGGCACACTCTTAACGGGGATATCCAATGGCATGGTAGGCCCTTATGTTCAGACTTTCTAGATTTCCTCCAAGTAAGCTCCATCAACTTGGCTTTGCATTCCTCACATCATGGGTGCTTTCCCTCTTCAAATTCAGCTTGTATATCATACCCTCTTTGAGTTAATATCTCATCAAGATTCTTATATCATTAAATACCATAAATTAGTCCTTAAATACACAATAAAATTCAACAAGATATACTATAACACACATAGCTCAAGCTAAGAACACTAGTTTCCCCGTTAAAATTCTAAGTCATCGTTTTCATTCCAAAATTATTTTGAACATACCGTATACACTATAAACAAGTAAATTAACACTTATATGCTCAATTATATGAGTCGTAACTTATTATGCACATGGGAAGTCCTCAAAACCAGGCTAAATAAGAGTAGATAACAACACTTAGGTGCATTGCAATACCCCGTACTTCCACCTAGCTTGAAATTGTCCCAAGAATGTTAGAAAATTACTTTGAAAGATGAATCCATTTTTTAAACATGGATTTTTTTGAGATTTTTAATTTTTGTTGAGTGGAAAATTGAATTAGATTTCCAACGATACCAATTTCATCCAAATCCGATATCGGGGTAGAGAGTTATGGTCGAAATACAAAAAGCAATTAAAACTGTCCAGGTGCGACGGTGAGAGCTGAAGGACCATCGAACTAGCGACGGACCATCTCCCAAGCCATCTCAGCGGAGGTAGTGAGACCATCTTATGCCTAAGGGCGACATCTTAGGCCGATGAAACATCGAGCTAGCAATAGACCATCACCAAAGCCATCGCAGCAGAGACAGTGAATCCCTATTATGCCCAGGTGCGACGGTCAGGACCGACGGACCATCGACCCAGCAATGGACCATCGCACCCACCGTCGCATAGTTCGTTCAATTATTTTAAATTCATTTTCAAAAGGGTATTTGGGTCTTTTCCGTCCATTTTAACCCCTAATTATATCAGACCAAGGCTCATAAGTTCATTATCTATCTACAACATCAAGTTAGGATTTTTTTCTCAAAGATAATCCCTAAGATCAAGATCCAAATCCTCCTTCAAGAAACTAAGAAATTCAAGTTCTTCAAGTCCAAGAACTTCAAGAAACTCACAACCCAGGTATGTCATGGGTTGATTCACGGGTCCCTATTACCCATAAAGCTCAAGAATCTCTTTTCAAAATATAAGATTTGTGTATTTATGAATGTTCATGATTTAAATTGAATTGAAATTCATGTTCATGATGTTGTAGGGCATTGATTCATGTTTGAAATTTTATATTCCAATGATTGACCCTAGGATGTGGTGATTTGCATAATAATCATGATAAACTCTTAAATTTACATGTTGATTGGCGTATCCATGATTATTAGATGTGTTGATGATTGTATAACCAAAGCATGCACCCCATGTGTTCGATTAAATGCCTATGTGAAAGAAAAGTATCATACTAGTATGATAATATGAAATCCCCATTTATGTATAAGATTATGCATGATCGGTGTTTGATGAAATGTCTTAGTCAATGAATTATGGATATATATATAGCCATTGTGGTGCTTTAGAATTTGTACTTCATGAAATCTCAAACTTATTATATTACGGATTGTTGATGTGGGTTATGTATTCAAGAAATTTATGCTTTGTCAATTTCTTCCCATCGAGTCCTGGGGGTACTTGTACCCAAAAATTTAGTTATGTGCCTACAATCTGTGTTATGTTTTCAAGATACTCTCAGTCAAGCCATGATTCATAGAATTCAACCAGTCTCATAACTCAGGTAAACTCAGTAATCTCAGTAGTAATCCGTTAGTTAACAAAACTCAGTTAATTCAGTTTAGACTAGTTCAGTTAATCATGTTCAGTATCTATTGATATGGGAGTAGGAATTAGCACCGAGTAAACCCAAAGATGGGAACACACACTGTGAATTGAGTGTCTGATTCTTAGAAGTCATCTTTGCGTTCCAAAACTATGTAGCCAGCATAGGTTGAGATATCAATACTGTTGGATAAGGGTTGATGATGTGGATAAACAATGCCAGATGAGGGCCCCACTGTTCTATTTTGAGGACACTGTTAGATGAGGGTTTCCCACATTTTGTCCTTTCCAGTGGTGCGGTATTGACACTTTTCTAATTGGAGTTATATATTAGACCCCACCTTAGTTATATTGATTTATTTAGGGCATTTCAGTTAGATGACTACTTCCCACAGTTTTAGTATAGAATCAGGACTGTCAGATACAGTCATTTAGTTTTAGTAATAGAACTCAGATAGTTTTACAAGATTTAAGACTATCAGTTACAGTCAACTCAGAATAGTATGAAACTCAGCTAGTTCCAACAGAAACTTGACTGTCAGATATAGTCTCTCAAAATTAGTTATTTCAGTTACACAGTTACCAGTATCTTATGTTATCAGTACTCAGATTCAGTAATCATGTTATCACGAACTCAGGTACAGGTACTATATATTCATGTATGTATTCTCACACTCATGTTATTCAGTCATTAGTATAGTTCATGCATGTAAACCCTTTGCATTCAGCCTACCTCAAATGTATACCAGTACATTCAAACATACTGACGCATTTGCGCTATGGTGTTTTATACCATAGGTTCAGAAGCACAAGCTCCAGAGCATCATTAGCATTTTAGTCTCAGCAGTCAGAGTTAGTAGTGAGTCCTCATCCTTCGATGACATGACCATTACTTTATTATCTTATTTATTAATTTATTTTAGTAGTTGGAGTTAGTTGGGGACATATTCCATCAACTCCTTTTTCAGAGAGTTCAGTCAGTTAGAGGCTTTTTAGACTAGCATGTTCAGACAGTTATTTTAGTTGTTTTAGTATTGATATACCATATCTCCAGATGTTATATTTTTATTTGTTTTAAACCTTATGGCCTTTTAGCCTTTATTTCTGCATTTATACAGTACATTATATAGTGTATTGGTACAGATATCAGTCATGGGTTAGCTTATGGTCCTTTGGGGTTATGGGTACCATATAGTGTTTTGGGTACCATATTTCGGGCGTTACAAACTTAGTATCAGAGCATAAGGTTCAATAGAGTCCTAGGAAGTCTGAAAGCCACATCTAGTAGAGTCTTGTACATGGGTGTGTTACGTGCCACATTTATGTACAGGAGGCTATAAGATATTTAGGAACAGTTTCCCTTCTTTCAGTATTCATGTCGTGCCAGTGAGTATAATTTCCTATTAATCTCTCAGTCTGGTCTAAGCTGTTTCTCTTTTTTTTCTATAGAATATGCCTTCTAAGATAAGAAACAGGAATCAGTCAACCCCTCAGCCCAAAGAACCTTTGGGTGAACATGTTTCTTATGCAGAGTTCAGAGCTGCATTCACTACTCTTTCTCAGTCAGTTGCTGCTCAGAATGAACGACCAACTGTCGTTCCGGCCAACCTAGTGGCCAATTCTACTGTAACTAGGATTTGGGACTTCACCCGAATGAATCCTCCATTTTTTTTGGGTCTAAGACAGACTAGGACCCTCAGGAATTCCTTGACCAGGTTCAGAAGGTTACGGACATCATAGGGGTTACTTCTAGTAAGAGTGCAGAGCTAGCTGCATATCAATTACAGGATATTGCTCATACTTTATTTAAATAGTAGAAGTCAGAAAGGCCAGATAATTCAGGGCCTATTGAGTGGGAGGAGTTTGTCACCGCATTCTTAGATAGATTCTTTCCCCTAGATCTGAGAGAAGCTAAGGTGTTGGAATTTATCAACCTCAAGAAGGGAAACATAATGGTGAAAGAGGACCATAAGGCTAAGATGAGTAAGTTTATCTCTGGGGTGAATGATAGTGTGGTCAACGAGTGTAGGTTTACGATGTTGGATAGTTACGTAAACATAGCTAGGGTTATAACTTATGCTCAGAAAATAGAGGAGCAAAATATTAAGATAAGGACAAGCAGAATAAGAGAGCAAGGATAGGTAGTTTATACTTTGCTCAGCCCAAATTAGAAGGAGGAAATTGTTCTCAATTTCATCATAAGTTAAAAGTTCCAGCTTCTTCTTCAGCTAGTGCTCTAGCTCCTAAATTCAGGGATGGTAATAGAGATAGATCGCCAAGCTTTAAGTCTCATGGCAGTGTCAGCAATGCCCGAACTAATTCCCTTTATCAGACTTATGGTAAGAACCACAAGGGTTCTTGCAGAGCTGGAAGCAATGTCTATTTCGGATGTGGCAAACCAGGACACAGAGTCAGAGATTGTCCCCAGTCAGCTTATCAGTGTCAGCAGAACCATTGCCCAGCTCAGTCCGATCGCCTAAATCAGCAGGGTGTCATCTCCAGTGCTACTAGTGGGCAACGCCTAAATCGACTCTATGCTCTTTAGTTCTGACAAGATTAAGAAAATTCTCCTAATATAGTTAATGGTATGTTACAGATCTTTCATGTGCATGTTTATGCTTTGCTAGATCCAGGAGCTTCTTTTTCTTTTGTTACTCCCTATATAGCAGCCAATTTTGGAGTCTGTCCCAAAATTCTAGCAAAGCCTTTTTCAGTCTCAACCCCAGTAGGTAAAATCATCATAGCCCGATGGGTATACAAGAACTACCCGATTATGATATTTCAGAAAGTTACTTCAGAAGACTTAGTCGAATTAGAGATGACTAATTTTGATGTTATTCTCGACATGGATTGGCTTCATTCCTACTATGCCATAGTCGACTATAGGAATAGAATAGTCTAGTTCTAGTTTTTGAATAAACCTTTCCTAGAGTGGAGGAATAGTACTTTAGCATTCAGAAGTCAGCTTGCTTTCTACATGATATCTAAAGGATGTGTCTATCATCTTAGTCAAGTTAAGGAAACTAGTTCTAAAACTCCCAGTCTTGAATTAGTCCCAGTCCTAAATTAATATTCAGATTTCTTTCCCAAAGATCTTCCAGGAATTCCTCCCGAAAGGGAAATAGACTTTGGCATTGACCTTCTTCTAGATACTCAGCCTATATCTATTTCACCATAAAGAATAGAACTAACAGAACTCAGAGAATTGAAAGAGCAGTTGAAGGATCTCTTAGATAAGGGATTCATCCGACCCAGTATGTCCCAATGGGGCACACAAGTATTATTCGTGCACAAGAAAGACGGTTCTCTTAGAATATCCATTGTTTACCGTTAGCTTAATAAAGTCACGGTCAAGAACAAGTATCCTCTTCCCAGAATCGATGACTTATTTGACCAACTTTAGGGTGCCAACTATTTTTCTAAGATAGACCTCAGATCAGGCTATCATTAGCTCAGAGTCAGAGAATGTGACATTTCAAAAATAGCCTTTCGTACTTGGTATGGTCACTTCATATTTTAGTTATATCCTTTGGTCTTACCAATGCCCCAATAGCTTTTATGGACTTGATAAACCATTTGTTGAAGCAGTACTTGGACATGTTCGTCATAGTCTTCATAGATGACATCTTTGTTTATTCTCACAGTGAGCGTGATCGTGCAGACCATTTCAGAATGGTACTTCAGACTCTCAAAGATCATCAGTTGTTCACCAAATTCAGCAAGTACGAATTTTACTGAGGTCAGTAGCATTCCTTAGTCATATCATTTTTGGTGACGGCATTAGGGTTGATCCTCAAAAGACCAAAGCGGCAAAAAACTGGCCCAGGCCTGTCTCTCCATTAGGTATCAGGAGTTCTTGGGTTTTGCTGGCTATTGTAGATGGTTTGTTGAGGGATTTTCTTCTATTTCATGCATTATAACCAGATTGACTCAGAAGAAAGTCAAGTTTCAAGAAAGTCAAAGTTTAGTGGTTAAATCCTTGCGAGAAGAGTATTTAGGAGTTGAAAACTCGACTCACCTTATCTCCAGTCTTAGCTCTTCCAGATGGTCTAGATGGCTTAGTGGTGTATTGTGATGCATTCAGAGTAGGTTTGGGTTGTGTCCTTATGCAGCATGGTAAGGTCATAGCCTATGCCTCCAGGAAACTTAAACCCCTTGAGATGAATTATCCGACTCATGATCTTAAGTTAGCAGCCGTAGTATTTGCCTTAAAAATTTAGAGGCATTATCTATACGAAGTTCATATGGATGTGTTCATAGATCATAAGAGCCTTCAGTATGAATTTTCTCAAAAATATCTTAATCTTTGTCAGAGAAGATGGTTAGAGCTCTTGAAAGATTATTACATAAGTGTCCTTTATCATCCAAGCAAGGCCAACGTCGTGGCCTACGCTCTCAGTAGACTGCCTATGGGTAGTGTTGGTCATGTTAAAGACAGTAAGAAGAAGCTAGCATAAGAAATCCATCAACTTACCAGACAAGGTGTTCGCTTAGTCGATTAAGAGGAGGGTAACATATAGGTTCAGAGTAGTTTAGAATCATCTCTAGTTTCTGAGGTGAAAGAAAAGAAAGATGGAGATCCCAGCCTTTTCAAGTTAAAAAAGTCAGTGAAGGATCAGAAAGTAGAGGTTTTCTACCAAGGGGGAGATATTGTATTGCATTTTCAGGGTCGTCTGTGTGTTCAAAGTGTAGATGACTTAAGGCAGTGAATTCTTGTAGAAGCGCATGGGGTGCGCTACTTTATTCATCCAGGGGCGACAAAGATGTACCATGAATTATAGGAAATCTATTGGTGGAGTGGGATGAAGAGAAATATTGCAGAGTTTCTATTTAAGTGCTCTACATATCAGCAGATTAAGATAGAGCATAAAAAGCCTAGTGGGTCCATGAAGGAGTTCAGTATTCCTACTTGGAAGTGGGAAGAATTGAACACAGACTTCGTGACGGGTTTACCTCATGCTCGTCGCCGGCATGATTCCGTTTGGGTCATTATAGATAGCATGACCAAATCAGCTTATTTTTCTTCCAGTCCATACCTCTTATTCAGCCGAGGATTATGCCAAACTCTACATCAGAGAGTTGGTCAGATTGCACAGAGTTCCGTTATCGATTATCTCAGATAGAGGTACCCAGTTCACCCCTCATTATTGGAAAGCATTCCAAAAAGGTCTTGGTACCCAAGTTCATCTTAGTATAGCTTTTCATTCTCAGACAGATGGTCAAGTAGAAAGGACCATTCAGACTTTAGAGGATATGCTAAGGGTGCGTCCAATCGATTTAAAGGATAGTTGGGATAACCACTTGAATTTGATTTAGTTTTCATACAACAACAACAACTATCATTCTAGTATTCTGATGGCTCCATTCAAAGCTCTCTATGGTAGGAGGTGCAGATCTCCAATCGGTTGGTTCAAAGTTTGTGAGGCCTCAATCATAGGTCCTGATTTAGTATTCGATGCCTTAGAAAAAGTCCAGTAGTTCAGAGAAAGACTCTGGGCTGCTCAAAGCTGACAGAAGTCTTATTTATATGTACGTAGAAAGGATCTCGAGTTCGATATTGGTAATTATGTCTATTTAAAGATCTCTCCCATGAAGGGAGTGAAGAGATTTTGAAAGAAGGGAAAGCTCAGTCCCTGATATGTCGGTCTCTTCAAAATTCTCAGTCCTTTTGGCAAGGTAGCTTATGAGCTCGAATTACCTTCAGATCTAGCCTCAGTTCATCCAATCTCCTATGTCTCTTTGCTTAAGAAGTGCATAGGTTACCCAACAGTTGTAGTCCCTATTCAGAGCATAGATGTTCAGAACAGCCTCTCTTATGAAAAGAATTTGGTCAAAATCCTAGACTATCAAACTCGTAGAATGAGAAACAAAGAACTCCCTTTAGTCAAAGTTCTTTGGTTAAATTAGTCTGTTGAGGGAGCTACTTGGGAAGCAGAAGCAGATATACGAACCAAGTATCCTCACCTCTTCTCCGCCAACTTAGGTCTATCTCAAGGTAATAGTTCTACTTAAGTTATTTAGTTTCATGTTTAGATTTCAGTTACAAGCTTGTTATCTATTTCATGTTTAGAATTCCATTATAAACATGTTATTAAATACCATAGCATATTCAGTAATGCATTCACACACCAGTTCAGTCATATAATCATGCATCAGATATGGATTCTCAGTGTGAGAAACTTAGTTCTTCAGAACACTCAGTCATGCATTCATGAATTAGTTACACATGCATCAGTTATGCATGTTCAACATGATATATTCATTTATCAGTCATGTCAGTAATGAAATTATATTCCAGTTGTTTATGTTCAGTATGTACGTCAGTTTATCTTCTCTCCTCTTACTCAGTCTCATTAGAGGATAAATGTTTTCAGGAGGGAGATATTGTAATACCCTGTACTTTTCCCTAGCTTGAAATCATCCAAAGAATATTAGAAACTTACTTTGAAGGATGAATCCATTTTGTACACGTGGAATTTTTTAAGATTTTCACTTTTTGTTGTGTGGGAAATTAAGATAGATTTCCAACGATACCAATTTCATCCAAATTTGGTATCGGGGTAGAAAGTTATGGTCGAAACATAAAAAGCAGTCAAAACTGCCCAGGTGCAACAGTGAAAGCTGATGGACCTTCGCCCAAGCCGGCGTAGCAGAGGCAGTGAGACCACTTTCTGCCTAAGGAAGATGACTTAGGTCGATAGAACGTTGAGCTAGCAACGAATGATCTCCCAAGCCATCGCAGCAGAGACAATGAACCCCTATTCTGCCCAGGTGCGACGGTCAGGACCGATGGACCGTCGACCCAGTGATGGACCATCGCATCCACCATCGCATAATTCGTTCAGTTATTTTAAATTCATTTGTAAAAGGTTATTTAGGTATTTTCCATCCATTTTAACCCCTAATTATATCATTCCAAGTCTAACAAGTTCATTATCCATCTACAATATCAAATTAGGGTTTTTTTTCTCAAAGATAATCCCCAAAATCAAGATCCAAATCCTCCTTCAAGAAACTAAGAAATTCAAGTTCTTCAAGGCCAAGAACTTTAAGAAACTCACAACCCAAGTATGTAATGTGTTGATTCATGGGTTCCTTTCACCTATGAAGCTTAAGAATCTCTTTTCAAAATCTAAGATTTATGTATTTATGAATGTTCAAGATTTAAATTGAATTGAAATTCATGTTCATAATGTTATGGGGTTTTGATTTATGTTTGAAATTTTATATTCCAAAGATTGACCATAGGATGTGTTGATTTGCATAATAATCATGATAAACCCTTAAATTTACACGTTGATTGATGTATCCATTATTATTAGATGTGTTGATGATTGTATAACCAAAGCATACTCCCCATGTGTTCGATTAAATGCCTATGTGAAAGAAAAGTATCATACTAGTATGATAATATGAAATTCCCATTTATGTACAAGTTTATGCATGTCCAGTGTTTGATGAAATGTCTTAGTCAATGAATTATGGATATATGTGTAGCCATTGTGGTGCTTTAGAACTTGTACTTCATGAAATCTCCAGCTTATTATATTATATTCAAGAAAGTCATGCTTTGTTGTTTCTTCCCATCGAGTCCTAGGGGTAATTGTACCCAAAAATTTAGCTGTGTGCCAAGAATCAGTGTTATATTTTCAAGATACATTCAGTCAAGCCATGATCCATAGAATTTAGTCAGTCTCATGAATCAGAAAAACTTAGTAATCTCAGGAGTATTCCATTAGTCAATGGAACTCAGTTAATTCTATTTAGTCCAGTTCAGTTAATCATGGTCAGTGTCTATTCAGATGGGAGTAGAAATTAGCACTGAGTGAAGAAAAGGATGGGAACACACACTGTCAGATAAGGGTGTGATTCTTAGAAGTCATCCTTGGATTCTAGAACTATTTTGCCAGCATAGGTTGAGACATTAACACTGTCAGATAAGGGTTGATGAGGTGGATAAGCACTGTCAGATAAGGGACCCACCATTCTCTTTTGGGGACACTTTCAGATGAGGGTTTCCCATATTTTATCCTTACCAGTAGTATGGTATTGACACCCTTCTAATTGAGGTTTCAGATTGGACCCTACCTCAGCTATATTGCTTTATTTGGGGCCTATCGATTTGATGACTACTTCCTACAATTTCTGTATAGAATTTGGACTATCAGATATAGTTATTTAGTTTCAATAATTGAACTCAGATAGTTCTACAGGATTCAGGTCTATCAAATACAGTCAACTCAAAATAGTACAAAACTCAGCTAGTTCCAACAGAAACTAGACTGTTAGATACAGTCGCTCAGTATTAGTTATTTCAGTTACATAGTTACATGTATCTCATTTTATCAGATATTTGGGGTGTTACAAACTTGGTATCAAAGCTTAAGGTTCAATAGAGTCCTAGGAAGTCTGAAAGCCACTTCTAGTAGTGTCTTGTACATGGGTGTGTTGCGCACCACATTTATGTACAAGAGGCTATAAGATGTTTAGGAACAGTTTCCCTTCTTTTATTATTCATGTCATGCCAGTGAGCATAATCTTCTGTTAATCTCTTAGTATGGTCTAAGATATTTCTTTCTTTTTTCTATAGAATATGCCTCCTAAAAGAAGAAATTGGAATCAGTCAGCCCCTCAACCCGAAGAACATTTAGGTGAACATGTCTCTCATGCGGTGTTCAGAGTTGAATTCACTACTTTTGCTTAGTCAGTTGCTACTCAAAATGAACAACCAGCTGTTATTCTGGCCAACCCAGTGGCAAATTCAGCTGCAGCCAGGATTCGAGACTTCACCCGAATGAATCCTCCTTCTTTTTTTGGGTCTAACACAGACAAGGACCCTTAGGAATTCTTTGCCCAGGTTCAGAAGGTTCCAGATATCATGGGGGTTAATTCTAGTAAGAGTGCAGAGCTAGCTAAATATCAGTTATAGGATATTTTTCACACTTGGTTCAAACAGTAAAAGTCAAAAAGGCCAGATGATGCTGGGACTATTGAGTGGAAGGAGTTTATCACCACATTCTTAGATAGATTCTTTCCCCTAAAATTGAGAGAAGCTAAGGTGTTGAAATTTATCAACCTCAGATAGGGAAACATGATGGTGAAAGTGTATTTTCTCAAGTTTAAAGTGTATTTTCTTAAGTTTACTCAATTAGACAGATATGCTCCTCATGTGGTTGCAGACAACAGGACCAAAATAAGTAAGTTTGTCTTTGAGGTAAATGATAGTATGGTCAACGAGGGTAGGTCTGCGATGTTGAATAGTATCATGAATATAGCTAGGCTTAAGACTCATTCTTAACAAATAGAGGAGCAGAATATTAAAATGAGGGAGAAGCAGAATAAGAGAGCAAGGATAGGTAGTTTCAACTTTGCTCATCCCAAATCCAAAAGAGGAAACCGTTCTCAATTTTATCCTATGTTAGTAGTTCCAACTTCTTGTTCAGAGTGTGCTCCAGCTCCTAAGTTCAGGTGTGGTAATAGAGATAGAACGCCAGGCTCTAAGTCTCAGGGCAGTGCCAGCAATACCCAAACTAATCCCCTTTGTCAGACTTGTGGTAAGAACCACAAGGGTGCTTGCAGAGCTGGTAGCGATGTCTATTTCGGATGTGGAAAGTAGGACACAGAGTCAGAGATTTTCCCCAGTCAGGTTATCAGGGTCAGTTGAATTATTCCCCATCTCAGTCCGATCGCCCTAATCAGCAGGGTTTCATGTCCAGTGCTACTAGTGGGCAATGCCTAAATTGACTCTATGCTCTTTAGTTCTGACAAGATTAAGAAAATTCTCCTAATATAGTTAATGGTATGTTACAGATCTTTCATGTGCATGTTTATGCTTTGCTAGATCTAGGAGCTTCTTTGTCTTTTGTTACTCCCTATTTAGTAGTTGATTTTGAAGTCAGTCCCAAAATTCTAGCAGAGCCCTTTTCAGTCTCCACCCAGTGGGTAAAACCATTATAGCTCAACAGGTATACAGGAACTACCTAGTTATGATATTTCAGAAAGTCACTTCAGCAGACTTTGTTGAATTAGAGATGACTAATTTTGATGTCATTCTCAGCATGGATTGGCTTCATTCCTGCTATGCCACACTCGACTGTAGAAACAGAATAATCCAGTTCCAGTTTCTGAATGAACCTGTCCTAGAGTGGAAGGGTAGTGCTTTAGTGTTCAGAGGTTAGCTTTGTTTCCTACCTTTGGGCATGGAAAATGATATCTAAAGGATGTGTCTATCATCTTTTTCGAGTTAAGGACACTAGTTCTGAAAATCCCAGTCTCAAATCAATCCCAGTCGTAAATGAATATTCAGATGTCTTTTCGGAAGATCTTTCAGGAATTCCTCCCGAAAGGGAAATTGACTTCGGCATTGATATTCTTCCAGCTACTTAACCTATATCTATTCCGCCATTCAGAATGGCACCAGCAGAACTCAGAGAATTTAAAGAGCAGTTGAAGCATCTCTTAGATAATGGATTCATCAGACCTAATGTGTCCTCGTGGGGCATACCAGTCTTATTCATGCACAAGAAAGACAGATCTCTCTGAATATGCCTTGATTACCATCAGCTCAATAAAGTCATAGTCAAGAACAAGTATCCTCTTCCTAGAATCGATGACTTATTTAACCAACTTCAGGGTGCCAACTATTTTCTAAGATAGACCTCAGATCAGGCTATCATTAGCTCTGAGTCAGAGAATGTGACATTTTAAAAATAGCCTTCGTACTCGGTATGGTCACTTCGTATTCTTAGTTATGTCCTTTGGTCTTACCAATGCACTAGCAGCTTTCATGGAATTGATGAACCGTGTGTTCAAGAAGTACTTGGACATGTTCATCATAGTCTTCATAGATGACATTATTATTTATTCTCACAGTGAGCGTGATCATGCAGACCAACTCAGAATAGTACTTCAGACTCTCAGAGATCATCAGTTATTTGCCAAATTTTGTAAGTATGAATTTTGGCTAAAATTAGTAGCATTCCTTGGTCATATCATTTCCGGTGATGGAATTAGGGTTGATCCTCAAAAGACCAAAACGGTAAGAAGTTGGCCTAGACCTATCTCTCCATCAGGCATTTGGAGTTCTTAGGTTTGGCTGGATATTACAGATGGTTTGTTAAGGGATTTTCTTCTATTGCATCCCCTATGTCCAGATTGAATCAGAAGAAAGTCAAGTTTCAGTGGTCAGATCCTTGCGAGAAGAGTTTTCAGGAGTTGAAGACTCAATCCACCTCAGCTCTAGTCTTAGCTCTTCCAGATGGTCTAGATAGGTTCGTGGTGTATTGTAATGCATCCAGTGTAGGATTGGGTTGTGTCCTCATGCATCATGGTAAGGTCATAGCCTACGCCTCCAGGCAACATAAACCCTATGGGAAGAATTATCCAACTCATGATCTTGGGTTAGCAGCCATAGTATTTGCCTTATAAGATGTGGAGGCATTATCTATACGGAGTTCATGTGGATGTGTTCACAGATCATAAGAGCCTTCAGTATGTCTTTTCTCAGAAAGATCTCAATCTTCATCAGAGAAAGTGGCTAGAGCTCTTGAAAGATTATGACATGAGTGTCCTTTATCATCCAGGCAAGGCCAACGTTATGTCTGATGCTCTCAGTAGACTATCTATGGGTAGTGTTACTTATGTTGAGGGCAGTAAGAAGAAGCTAGCTCAAGAAATCCATCATCTTGCCAGACTAGGCGTTTACTTAGTCGATTTAGAGGAGGGTGACATATGGTTTCCGAGTAGTTCAGAAACATCTCTAGTTTCCGAGGTGAAAGAAAAGCAAGATAGAGATCCCAGCCTTTTCAAGTTAAAAGAGTCAGTCAAGGATCAAAAAGTATAGGTTTTAAGACAAGGGGGAGATGGTGTATTGCATTGTCAGAGTCTTTCATGTGTTCCAGGTGTAGATGACTTAAGGCAGCGAATTCTTGTAGAAGTGCATGGTGCGCACTACGCTATTTATCCAGGGGCTACAAAGATGTACCACAACTTATGGGAAATCTATTGGTGGAGTGGGATGAAGAGATATATTACAGAGTTTATGGCTAAGTGCTCTACATATCAGCAGGTTAAGAAAGAGCATCAGAAGCCTAGTGGGACCATGCAGGAGTTCAGTATTCCTATTTGGAAGTGGGAAGAAGTGAACATGGACTTCATGACGAGTTTGCCTCGTACTCGTTGCCAACATGATTCAGTTTGGTTCATTGTAGATAGGATAACCAAATCAGCTTATTTTCTTCCAGTCCATACCTCTTATTCAGCCGAGGATTATGCCAAACTCTACATCAGAGAGTTGGTCAGATTGCATAGAGTTTCATTATCTATTATCTCAGACAGAGGTACCCAGTTCACCTCTCATTTCTTGAAAGCATTCCAAAAGGGTCTTGGTACCCAAGTTCATCTCAGTATAGCTTTTCATCCTCAGGCATATGGTCAAGCAAAAAGGACCATTCAGACTTTAGAGGATATGCTAAGGGCGTGTGCAATCAATTTCAAAGGTTGTTGGGATAACCACTTGCCTTTAATTGAGTTTCCATACAACAACAGCTATTATTCCAGTATTTGTATGGCTCCATTTGAAGCTCTCTATGGTTGGAGGTACAGATCTCTAATCAGTTGATTTAAGTTAGTGAGGCCTCAGACATAGGGCCTAACTTAGTAATGCTCAGAGCCGACAGACGTCTTATGTAGATGTGCACAGAAAGGATCTTGAGTTTGAGATTGGTAATAATGTCTATCTAAAGATCTCTCTCATGAATAGAGTGAAGAGATTTGGTAAGAAGGGAAAGCTTAGTCCCCGATATGTCGGTCCCTTCAAAATTCTCAGTCGTTTTGGCAAGGTAGCTTATTAGCTCCAATTACCTTCAAATCTAGCCTAAGTTCATCTAGTCTTCCATGTATCTTTGCTCAAGAAGTGCATAGGTGAACCAGCAGTTTAGTCCCTATTCAGAGCATAGATGTTCAGAACAGCCTCTTTTATGAAGAGATTTTGATCGAAATCCTAGACAATCCAACTCATAGATTAAGGAACAAAGAAGTCCCTCTAGTCAAAGTTCTTTGGAAAAATCAGTCCATTGAGGGAGCTACTTGGGAATAAGAAGAAGATATGCGAACCAAGTATTCTCCCATCTTCTCCGCCAACTCAGTTATAGCTCAATGTAACAGTTCTCCTTAAGTTTTTCAGTTTCATGTTCATATTTAAGTTACAAGCTTGGTATCCATTTCATGTTCAAAATTCCATTATAAACTTGGTATTAAATACCATTGCATATTCAGTCATGCATTCATGGACCAATTCAGTAATATAATCTTGAATTAGATATGCATTCTCACTGTGGGAAACTTAGTTCCTCAGAACACTCAGTCATGTATTCATGAATCAGTTACACATGCATCAGATATGCATGTTCAGTATGATATATTCAGTTATCAGTCATGTCAGTCATGAAATTATGTTCAGGTTGTTCATGTTCAATATGTACATCAGTTTATCATCTCCCCTATCACTCAATATCATTTAAGGATGAATGTTCTCAAAGGGGAGATATTATAATACCTCGTACTTATACCTAGCTTGAAATCATCCCAACAATGTTAGAAACTTACTTTGAAATATGAATCTATTTTGTACACATGGAATTTTTTGATATTTTCACTTTTTTCTGAGTGGGAAATTGAATTAGCTTTCTAATGATACCAATTTTGTCCAAATCCGATATCGGGATAGAAAGTTATGGCCGAAATACAGAAACTAGTCAAAACTGCCCAAGTGCGACGGTGAGAGCTGACGGACCATCGAGCTAGCGATGGACTGTCGCCCAAGCCATCACAGCGGAGACAGTGATACCACCTTCTGCCAAAGAGTGACAGCTCAGGCCAATAGAACATTAAACTAGTGACAGACCATCGCCCAAGCCATTGCAGCATAGACAGTGAGCCCCTATTCTGCCCAGGAGTGACGAGCCCCTATTCTGCCCAGGAGTGACGGTCAGGACCTACGAACCGTCGAACCAGCGATGGATTGTCGCACCCACATTCTTATAGTTAGTTTAGTTATTTTAAAGTTATTTTTAAAAGGGTATTTGGATCATTTACATCCTTTTTAACCCCTAATTATATCAGACCAAGGCTCATAAGTTCATTATCCATCTACAACATCAAATTAGGGTTTTTTCCTCAAAGATAATCCCCAAGATCAAGATCCAAATACTCCTTTAAGAAACTAAGAAATTCAAGTTCTTCAAGTCCAAGAACTTCAAGAAACTCATAACCCAGGTATGTCATGTATTGATTGATGGGTCCCTTTCACCCATGAAGTTCAAGAATCTCTTTACAAAATCCATGATTTGTGTATTTATGAATGTTCATGATTAAAATTGAATTGAAATTCTTGTTCATGATGTTGTGGGGTTTTGATTCATGTTTGAAATTTCATATTCCAATTATTGACCCTAGGATGTGGTGATTTGCATAATAATCATGATAAACCCTTAAATTTATATGTTGATTGATGTATCTATGATTATTAGATGTATTGATGATTGTATAACCAAAGCATGCTCCCCATGTGTTCGATTAAATTCCTATGTGAAAGAAAAGTGCCATACTAGTATGATAATATGAATCCCTACTTATGTACAAGTTTATGCATGTCCAGTGTTTGATGAAATGTTTTAGTCAATGAATTATGGATATATGTGTAGCCATTGTGGTGCTTTAGAACTTGTACTTCATTAAATTTCCTACTAATTATATTATGGACTTTGATGTTGGTTATATATTCAAGAAAGTCATGCTTTGTCAGTTTCTTCCCATCGAGTCCTGAGGGTACTTGTACCCAAAAATTTAGCTGTATGACTAGAATCAGTGTCATGTTTTCAAGATACTCTCAGTCAAGCCATGATCCATAGAATCCAGTTAGTCTCATGACTCAAGAAAACTAGTAATCTCAGTAGTATTCCATTAGTCAACAGAACTCAGTTAATTCAGTTTCGTCCAGTTCAGTTAATCATGTTCAGTGTCTATTTAGATGGGATTAGGAATTAGCACCGAGTGAACCCAAGGATGGGAGCACACACTGTCAGATGAGGGTGTGCTTCTTAGAAGTCATCCTTGCATTTCAGAACTATGTAGCCAACATAGATTTAGACATCAAAACTGTCAGTTGAGAGTTGATGAAGTAGATAAGCACTATCAAATGAGGACCCCACCATTCTCTTTATGGGACACTGTCAGATGAGGGTTTCCCACAGCTTATCCTTTCCAGTGGCATTGTATTGACACTCTTCCAATTGGGGTTACAAATTGGACCCCACCTCTGCTATATTGCTTTATTTGGGACATGTCGATTAGATGACTACTACCCACAGTTTCAGTATAGAATTAGGAATGTCAGATACAGTAATTTAGTCTCAATAATCGAACTAAGATAGTGTTATAGGATTTAGGACTGTTAGATACAGTCAACTCAGAACAGTACAGAACTCAGCTAGTTCCAACAGAAACTAGACTGTCAGATATAGTCGCTCAGTATTAGTTATTTCAGTTACACAGTTACTAGTATCTCATGTTATTAGTACTCAGATTCAGTAAACATATTATCACAAAGTCTGTTACAGTTATTATGTATTCATGTATGTATTCTCCGCTCATGTTATTCAGTCAGTTAGTATAGTTCATGTATATGAACCCTTTGCATTCAATCTACCTCACATGTATACTAGTACTTTCAAACGAACTGACACATTTGCGCTATGGTGTTTTATACCATAGGTTCAGAAGCACGAGCTCTAGAGCATCAGTAGTATTCCAATCTCAGTAGTCAGAGTTAGCAGTGAGTCCTCATCCTTCGAGGACATGACCATTACTTTATTATTTCATTAATTAATTTATTTCAGTAGTTGGAGTTAGTTGGGAACATATCCCATCAACTCCTTATTTAGATAGTTCATTTAGTTAGAGGCTTTTCAGACTAGTATGTTCAGACAGTTATTTTAGTTGTTTTGGTATTGATACCATATCTACAGATGTTATGTTCTTATCCGATTTGAACCTTATGGCCTTTCTGCCTTTACTTCCGTATTTATATTGTACATTATGCAGTGTATAGGTACAAATATTAGTCATGGGTTAGCTTATGGTCCTTCGGGGTCATGGGCACCGTATAGCATTCCAGGTAATAGATTTGGGGCATTACATGCATAAATTTGCCTAAAATTAGATACGTGGAAGAAGGGGAAGTCTGAGTACCCTCACTTTAAATCTAGTACACCCATGCTTATAACTAAGTATGGGGTGGTCCCTAAAGCCTCTTAAACGTAGTTTTGGCTAGACTTGTTAACTTTGAAGTGACATGGTTATTTCATATTATTTGTGGTAGGTACCATGTCTGTCAGGAAACAAAAAGGAAAGGGAGTTGGTCCGTCCAACTAGGGAAGGAAGCGAGTGTAATCGGTGCTTTTGTGACAAAGACTCCAGTAATCCCAAGAGGATAGACACGAAGGTTTGAAATGAGGAGGGTGGTGGATAAAGAAAAGAAGTGTTATAGTAAGAACCCAAATTTCCAAGTATGCCCCTGATGAAATAATCGACAAGGATAGTTTGGAAAGAGAATTACAACAAATTGTGTGATAGATTGAGCAATTGGGGATGAACTTTGCATTTGATGAGCTGATGGACTACAACTTGCATCTAATTAGAGAATTTTATGCTAATTTGGATCCTCTACAACCCGAATTTGATGTCCAAATTAGGGGACAAGTGTGAAGTTTGAAGCACACCATCTAAATGTCATCTTGGGTAGTCCATAAGCTGATTCTCTTTATCTAAGGTAGTTTAACATCATGACACCATATTCTATAATTTAATATGTTTTGAGTGGTAACAGATCAACAGAAAGGTAGAGTCACCACATAGAAAACAATTACCATTTGACATTCCTTTATGCCCATATAATAGGGAAGATTGTGCGTGGTTGAAGATTGCATTTCACTACCTCATTCTAGGAAAACACATGACAAATGTTACTCTGGATCGAATTTGTTTAGCCTATGACCTTATATAGGATGAGTTTAAGATAAATATATAGGTGGTAATCAAATCTTCTACGAAAAAATCATGAAAGCATCAGAGTCACAAGTATGATTTTGGTGGGTTGCTGACTAGGTTTCTAAGAAGCCACGACATTAAAGAGGAGGCTTTAGATTATAATCCAAAGTTGAAGAGGCACTCAGTTGATTTAATTGGGACTAGAGCACTTGATATTTCTCATGGGCTTGTACTTACACTAGTTGAGCGCCACACTTGAGATGATGAGATCACAAAACACATGTTTGGACTGCAAATATTATTACTTTCTTTTAGAGATAAGGCAGCGATAAGAGATAATATAGGTGAGTAGAGCTAGATTATCCATTGTGTCAACACGTCAGGACATTTCTAAAGATTGGGTTAGATTTTATAGAACTGATGAAGGATGATGTTACCATTGATAAGGATAGATATTTATAGGACTTGAACATTAATTCTGATGAGGTTGATCCATACTTAGGTGATGAGGGACAAGGACCTCATATGGATGATAGCATGGCGGATTGTACCACGACCCAAACCAAGGCCCTAGCCATGACAAGCATCTCAAATCGTAAGGGCTCGAGTGCCCCTTCTAATTGGCAATCATATACTATAACAGAATGAGGAAAACATAACAGAATAGGAACATGGTTATTCTCTTACTTAAACTAATGAATATGAATATGAGTTCATAAACATTCAAAAACATCTAACACCAGTCTACAAAATCTCTAACAATATAAAAAATTAACATATGTCTGTGACCGGGAAAAGGCCCTCGGTCTGACCATGAACTAGAAATAAATGAAGATATATCATGAACTAAGGTCCTTCAAAATGAGGGAGGCTCACAAACTTCTAAGTCTGATAAACTGATCTACTTCTTAGCGAGACCCCCGGACTGTGCCTCAGATCCTGAAATGTAAGGGGTCAATACAAATGTACTATTATGTGAAACAATCCAAAATAGCATGTTTTTATACAACATAGGTGAGAGAATTTCTTAAAAACAATGAACATAAGATAAGTGAAAATACATGGGAAAATTTTAATTAACTTCAAAATAATTCTTGGAAATCATGACTCACTCTTTATTTTACTTCTGACCCAGATGGTACACCCTACAAACGTACTTATCCATGGGCTATATGGACCACACCCTTAACTCGGTGGCCAAGGCCCCAATTCGAGTTTTCTGCAGGAATTGGGGTCTACCATTCGTACTACGCCATAAGGCCATCGCCAGCGTACAGTACTTAATGTAGGGCATCATAAACCCGTATTGACAAAACACGATTTTGGACTAAGAGTTATCTAAACTCAAGCCTTCTTTGGGTAACCAATTAGCTCCCCTTAATCCCAATTTTAGTTCATTAAGAACATGCTTCATGCTTTTAAAACATTCCATATTTATTCTGTTAAGGGCATATCCTCTCCGGGTATCTTCATACCAAAACTTGCAAGTTATTCATATCATACCATATCGTATCAGCCCTTATCACTCAAAAACATGCTTATGACCACCCAAAGATTTTTATAAAATCATAAGAGAGTTTATAGTTTAAAAGAAAGTGCAAACTCGTACAAACACACTCTCTTTTCAATAGTTTATTATATGGTGGCTAATGCTAACATAAAACACACGTAATTCTTTAGATTGTTACATTTAACATTTATAAACAAGAAAACACCCTCTCTTCAACTCATAACCAAAATCAAGTCCATAACAATAGTAAAAATTTATTTCATGCTTCTAAACATGCAATTGAACAACCCATAGTATATGAAATCAAGAGGTATCATAACAAGAGAGGGAGTTTCGTCATCCATGCTCTCAATTAAACTTTGCAAAACTGAAAACGCATATGCATAAAGGGCTATAATGAAATTCCAAAAAAAGAATTCTATACAATATATATATATATATATATACTTTCATAAAAAATTATTCCATAACATGCTTTTCGAAACAATATCAAAACTCTTCTTTGTAACATGATTATAAATCATTAAATATTGATAAAATTAATGGAATGTTATGCCCATGGAGTTTTGGTTAGTCCCATATACCTTAGATTACTTACTTAGAAGAATGAAAGCCGAATTTAGACTCGTTTATTGAAAATCTTGAACTTAAAGGTTGAACTTTTGATCTTTAAGGAGAGGGTTAGGGTTTTGCTTAAGAGAAAATTGATTAATTTTGAGCATATGATGCCCTATATATGTTTTAATAATCTATTTTCAAGACTTGGGGATATAGGGAAAAGATGAAACTACCCTTCGAAATTAAAAATTACAGTAAAATCCCATTTTTGAGAACAAATGCGTCGTGCCAGGTTTCCCAATGCGATAAGCATCGAGATGCATTAATATCGTGGTGACATTCTATTTTTGTAATCCAAACATGTCCCAAACCTTGTCCAAAAAATTCAAAACTCCCTCGAGACATCCCCTTTACACCTATGAACATTAATAAACTTTAAAATCTACGTCTCGGGATTGGGAAGGTCTATTAAAAAATCATTGAAGTTAATGGCTCAAAATATGACTAAGTCTTTTTGACACTTAGAAAAATTCCAATTTATTAGCTCTCTATACATGCTACTACGAGTGGTAACAAGTCGAGAATGCTACGAGGTATTACATTATTCCCCCTTGGGATCATTCATCCCCGAATAATGATTGGGAACGGAGACAAACACTATCTCAAGCACACTAAGGAAAAAAAAGAGAGAGTACGATTTGTACCTTCAATATCGTCATTCATTGATTTAAAGAGGGACGGGTACCTTGCATACATGTCATCCTCCAACTCTTAAGTAGCTTTCTCAACTTTTTTATTCTTCCATAACACCTTAACCAAAACTATCTCTTTACTTCTTAACTTTTGAACTTGGCAATCCAAAATGGCGATAGGTTATTCCTCATATGACAAAGAGTCTTTCACATTGATCTCTTCTACAGGCAACACCAGAGAATGATCTCCAATACACTTTTTCAACATGGATACATGAAATACCAAATGTATAGAAGCCAAACTCACTGGCAAAACCAACTCATATACAACTCTACCAACCCTTCTACCAATTTAGTAGGGTCCTATATAGTGAGGACTAAGCATCCTTTTCAATCCAAATTGCATGACTCCCTTCATAGGGGAGACCTTTGGATATACCCAATCATCAACTTTAAACCCCAACTCTCTCCTTTTAACATCGGCATAGGACTTTTGGAGAATCTGATATGTCTTAAGACTCTCCCTAGTAATCTTTACTTTCTTCAACGCCTGATGAGCAAGCTCAGGCCCAAACAGCCCAGTTTCACCCACTTCATACCATCCAATCGGAGACCAACATATCCTCTCATAAAAGGCTTTAAAAAGAGCTATCTAAATACTAAAATGATAGCTATTATTGTAGGAGAACTTTATCAACGGCAAATGGTCCACCCAACTCCCCTTAAAGTCAATCACGCAGGCCCTTAACATATCTTCCAAAGTCTGAATGATGCATTTTACTTTCCCATCTGTATGAGGCTGGAAGGTAGTACTAAGGTTTACTTAGGTACTTAAACCCTTTTAAAAAAACCTCCAAAATTGGGAAGAAAATTGTGTACCTCGATCGGATATAATGGATATGCGAGCCCCATGTAACTGGACTATTTCCTGAATGTATAGCTTAGCATAGTCATATCCCGAATAATTTATCTGCATAGGAAGAAAATGAGCCGATTTAGTCATCCTGTCTACAATCACCCAAATAGAATCGTATTGGTTTTGGGACTTTGGAAGCCCTGTAATAAAGTCCATATTAATCATCTTCCACTTCCGCATAGCCAAGGCTATTTCTTGGGAAGTTCCACCTGGTCTCAAATGTTCTACCTTGACTTGTTGGCAATTCAAACACTTAGCCACAAAGTTAGCAGCATCTCTTTTCATATTATTCCACCAGTAAATTGCTTTAAGGTCATGATACATTTTAGTAGAGCTGGGGTGAACAACATACCTGGAAGTATGAGCTTCATCCAGAATCTTTTTGCGCAATCCATCTACAATTGTCACACAAAGCCTAACTTGATACCTTAGAACCCCATCAACTCTAATTTTGAATGCCATTACCTTCTGTTGTCCAACATCCTCCTTGATCTGCATTAGAATGAAATCTCTGATTTGCTTTTTCTTGACCTCTGCATATAAGCATGATTTAGCCACCTCATGAATTAATACTCTTCCATCTTCGGAATCCTGGAGTTGGACATCCAAATTTCCAAGATGATGAATATCCTTCACCATATCCCTCTTTGCCTTCTCAATATGAGAAAGACTGGCCATTAATAATCTACTAAGGACATCAACCACTATATTGGCCTTTTCCAAATGATAATGTAGGGCTCATATCATAATCCTTCAACAATTCCAACCACTGCCTCTGCCTAAGATTCAGTTCTTTCTGTATAAAAATAGACTGTAAATTTTTATGGTCAGCAAAAATATCAACATGCACCCCATAAATATAATGTCGCAAAATCTTTAGTGTGAATACCATAGACGTCAATTCTAAATTATGGGTGGGATAATTCTTTTCATGCATTTTTTGCTGCCTAGATGCATAAGACACCATATTACCATGTTACATAAACACACAACCTAGCCCTACCTAGGACGCATCATAGTATACAATAAAACCCTCTATACCCTCGAGAAGGGTCAAAACTATCGTGGTAGTTAATTTGTCTTTTAATTTCTCGAATCTATTCTCACAGGAGTCAGACCACAAGAATTTTATCTTTTTCTAAGTCAATCTAGTAAGTGGGGTAGATATGGAGGAAAAACTTTCTACAAATCTTCTGTAATACCTTGCAAAACCCAAGAAGCTCCGGATATCAGTTGGGGTTGTGGGTCTGGGCCACTTTATCACCCCCTCAACCTTTTGAGGGCCAACCTTGATCCCCTCACTTGAAATAATGTGCCTCAAGAAAGCAATAGCACTAAGACAAAATTCACACTTGGAAAACTTGGCGTACAACTCATGATCTTTGAGGGTCTGAAGGATGATTCAGAGGTGATTAGCATAATATTCCTCACTCTTAGAGTAAAACAAGATATCATTGATAAAAATTATAACGAATAGATCTAAAAACTGATAAAACATCCTATTTATTAGGTCCATAAAAGTTGCAGGGGCATTAGTCAGTCTGAAGGACCTAACTAAGAATTCATAGTAGCCATATTAGGTTCGAACAACTGTTTTGGGAATAGTATCCACCCTAAGCTTCAGCTGATGGTACCCTAAATGAAGGTCTATTTTAGAGAAATATTTAGCACACTAAAGTTGGTTAAAAGATCATCAATTCTAGGAAGATGGTATTTTTTTTTAACTGTGACCTAATTTAGCTGACGGTAATCTATACACATATAGAGGGAACTATCTTTCTTACACATAAAGAGTGCAGATGCACCCTGGGGAGAGACACTGAGATGTATAAAGCCTTTGTCAAGAAGGTCTTTTAACTATTCTTTCAACTCTCTTAATTATGCAGAAGCCATTTTGTATGGCAGAAAAAAAATAGGTTAGTGTTTCGCAATAAATCGATGCCAAAATCTATTTCCCTATCCGGTGGTATCTTAAGAAGATTGTCAGGAAAAAATTCTGGAAATTCATTAAATATAGGGATAGACTGGAGGGAAGGACTTTCATTACTAAAATCTTTGACCCAAGTAAGGTGGTACAGACACCCTTTTGATATAAGTTTACAGGCTCTGAGATAAGATATGAACTTCCTCTAGGTGCTAAAGAATACCCCTCCCACTCTATCACTAGTTTATTTGGAAAGGAGAAAGTGACCTTTTGGGTTCTACATTCTAATATAGTATAACACGAATGGAGCCAATGCATTCCTAAAATAGTATCAAAGTCAATCATATCAAGCTGTACAAGATTTGCCACAGTGTCACGATGACAGATAGACACAGCACGATTCCTATACACCCTCCTAGCCACAATAGAGTCACCAATAAGAGTGGAAATAGAGAAAGGCTCCAAAATATTTTCAGGCTCAAAACCAAAACTAACTACCACATAAGGGGTCACATAAGACAAGGCATCCCCGGGATCAAGTAACACATATCATCACAGGAGAAGATTTATAGCATACCCGTAGTAACATCTGGTGAAGCCTCTATATTCGGGCAGTTAGATAAAGCATATAACTAGTTGCGACCACCTCCAGTAGCAAAAATAGAACCCTTCGGTGAAGTGGCTATGGAATTTATCTGAGAAGTAGTACCTTCGGTGCTTCTAATATATAAGGGACAATACTTTTAAATATATCCTGCGTATCCACACTTGTAGCACACATTACTTCCTGAATGGCATTTTCCCAAATAATCATTTCCACAAGAACTACATCTAGAGTGTGACCTAGCGGGTTGAACCACATTCTCCTGGGATTGAGTGCCTTGGGATCCAAGCTTATCTCCTAACTGGAAACTCTATTCACCCAAAGGCCTGGTCATAGGTGCACTTGCTGAAATCTGAGAATTGCTCTAAATTTTCTATTTAGACCACACATTTCCCAATTACCACCTTGATGTTGACTGTTATTCCGATCAGTGGACCTAGATCTCTTAGCTTGCCTTTTTCTTTGTCTTATCTCATCCAGCATCTTCTTCTGCTCTTCTACTTGATACATGAGCACTAATAACCTAGAGAAATCCATGTCCCTGTTCAGCATTGCTCCCTTGTATTCCAACACCAAGGCATCCAAGAGACCAGATGCAAACTTCCTCATGCGAGCCCTCATGTTGCCCACTAACTCAGTAGCTTAACAGGACAACTGAGTGAACTTTAATACATACTCCTTAACACTCATCTTTCCCTATTTTAGATTCATAAATTCTTCAGCCTTTGCCTCTCGTAGCTCCTGGGTAAAGAAATGGTCTAGGAAATCTTCTACAATCTTACTCTACACAGAAGGTTCAATATCACCACCCTTCAAATCCTCTCACTTATTATACCACTGGTTAGCTATGTCCTTCAACTGATAGGCTACTAAATCAACCCCCTCAACTTAATTAGCATGCATAACTCTAAAAATTTTCTCTATTTCATCAATGAACCCTTGAGGGTCCTCCTCAACCTTTATGCCAGTAAAGGTAGGTGGGTTTAGCCTCATAAATTGGCTAATCCAAGTAAGTTCAAATGAACCAGACACAGAACCCACATCTTTAGACCAGTGGGTTTAAGAGGCCACCAGCTGAGCAATCATATGGATGGACTGTTGAAACTCAGCATTCAAAACTTCCCTCTGAGGAGGCTAGGGACGATTAACACCAGTCCATGAAGCCTGAGGTTGGCTAGTCAGAACTAGAGGGACAACTATAGTATCAACAAACTTTGGGGTACGAGCTCTATTATGGGTCTACATACCATGAGTAGGACGGACATCCTTAGCTTGGGCATTTTGTTCATTGGTTCCAAGGGAAGGAAAGATCAATTTCTGAAATACATAAAATCATTGATTATAGGGCATTCAAATTTTATGGCATGGACTAGATCATGAAGAAAAGAGACATTCCAAGACACCTAGTAGTTTCCTCCGTATAAGTGTGGTGTGCTACATAACCATAAAAAGGACTCTACCCGCATGATTTCACATACATCCTGGGACTATCAACCGTGCTCTGATACCAAGTTTTTCATGACCTGAACTGTGGCCCTGGCAGTGACGAGCATCTCAAACCGTAAAGGCCCAAGTGCCCCTTCTAACTGGCAATCATATGCATAATTCATATATTATAACAAAATACGAAAAACATAACAAAATGGAAACATGGTCATTCTCTTACTTCAACTAATAAATATGAATATGAGTTCATAAACATTCAAAAACATCTAACACCAATCTACAAAATCTCTAACAATATAAAAAAATATTTTTCTGTGACTGGGACAAACCCGATTAGACCATGATCTAGAAACAAATAAAGATATTTTAGAAACTAAGGTCCTTCAGAATAGGGAGGCTCACAAACTTCAAAGTCTAATAAACAGATCTTCTGCTTAGCAGGACCTCGGGACTGTGCCTCAGATCCTAAAATATAGGGGGTCAATACAAAATACTGGTATATGAATCAATCTAAAATAGCATGCTTTTATACAACATAGGTGAGAGCATTTCTTAAAAACAGTAAACATAAGCTAAGTGAAAACACATGGGCAAACTTTAATGAACTTTAAAAAAATTCTTGGAAATCATCACTCACTCTTCATTTTAATTCTGACCTATATGGTACACCCTACAAATGTACTTATCCATGGTCTATATGGACTCCACTCTTAACTCGACGGCCAAGCCCCCAATCCGAGTTTGCCGCAGGGATTGGGGTTTGTCATTCGTATTATGAAATAAGGCCATCACCAATATACAATCCTTAATGTAGGACATCATAAACCCATATCAGCAAAAAATGGTTTTGGGCTAAGAGTTATCTAAACTCAAGCCTTCTTCGGGTAACCAACTAGCTCCCTTTAAGCTTAATTTTAGTTTTTTAAGTACATACTTCATGCTTCTAAAATATTTCATTCTTAGTCTATTAAGGGAATATCATCTCCGGGTATCGTCATACCCAAACTTGTAAGTTATTCATATCATACCACATCATACCCACCCTTCTCATTCAAAAATATGTATATGACCACCCAAAGATTTTTATCAAATAACAAGAGAATTTTTATTTTAAAAGTATGTGTAAACTCATGCAAACATACTCTCTTTTCAATAGTTTATTATGTGGTGGCCAATGCTTATATAAAACACATGTAATTCTTTTGATTGTTTTATTTAACATTTATAAACAAGAAAACACCCTCTCTTCAATTCATAACCAAAATCAAGTCCATACCAATAGTAAAACATTTATTTCATACTTCTAAACATGTAATTGAACAACTCATAATATGTGAAATCAAGAGGTATCATAACAAGAGAGGGAGTTTGTCATCCATGCTCTCAATTAAAATTTCCAAAACTGAAAATGCATATGCATAAGGGGCTATAATTAAATTCTATAAAAAGAATTCAATACAATACAATATATATATACTTTCATCAAAAGTGATTCCATGACATGTTTTTCAAAATAATATCAAAACCCTTCTTTGTAACATAATTATAAATCCTTAAATATTGATAAAACCAATGAAATGTTATGCCCATGGAGTTTAGGATAGTTCCTCCTACCTTAGATTACTTAGTTCAAAGAATAGAACCTAAATCTTGACTCGTTTCTCGGAAATCTTGAATGTAAAGGTTGAAATTTTGATCTTTGGGGGGGGGGGGGGATTTAGGGTTTTGTTTATGAGAAAATTGATTAGTTTTAAGCATATGATGCCCTATAGACGTTTTAATCTTCTATTTTCATGACTTGGGGCTATAGGGAAAAGATGAGACTGCCCTTCGAAATTCAAAATTGCAGTAAAATCCCATTTTTGAGAACCAACACATCATGCCAGGTGCCCCAATGCGATAAGCATCATGACGCATCGATATGCAGTGACATTTGTTTTTTTGAAATCCAAACATGTCCCAAACCTTGTTTGAAAAATTTGAAACACCCTCGAGACATACCCTTTACACCCCTAAACATGAATCAACTTTAAAATCTACGTCTCGGGGTTGAGAAGGTCAATTGAAAAATCATTGAAGTTAATCGCTCAAAATATGACTAAGTATTTTTGACACTTAAATAAATTTCAGGTTATTAGCAGTATGAATGCTACTAAGAGTGGTTTCAAGTCGAGAATGCTACGGGGTATTACAGATTGACATGGAGTTTTTCAAACACCTCGCTTTTGTACTTATTTTGTTTTTCCAAACACTGGGGATAATGCTATATTTTAAGTGTGGGGTAGGAGAATTGTTCTTGTTTATTTATATTTGTTGATATTTAGTTATATTTCTAGTGTGAAGATATTTCAGTAGTTGCTTTGTTTTAATTTGGTCTGTAATAAATAAATATTCAAGCTTATGGATATGTAATATTTAGTAATCATTGGAATAGTTCTTTAGTTAAGTTTATTCCATTATCACTCTGAGCAGTATCTTTGGTTTTGGGTTCCTTGGCTTTTGTTTTCAATTTTCTTTCTTAGGATAGTCTCTTTGAACCAATTAGGATCATGTTTCAAAATTTTATAGTTTTAGGGGTAGGAATAATTGTTAATAACAAGTCATAGTTATGCACTTTTCTTGATGATGGATGGATGACGATTGTCTTAATAGAAAATTAATCATAGGAAGTGAGTAGGAAGGAGAATCTGATATGAAGTGCTTTTTTAGGCTATATGACTACATGATATGTGTTGTTTTAAATTGGAAGCATGTTGTACTGCATTGAATGACTAGTTTTGAGACATTTATGCTTAATTATGCGACTCTTTTTTGTTTTAGCTTAATTTAAATTCGTGTGGTTTCTTGATTGAGAATCTATAGGGATTCATCTTGATTTGAACATGTGCCATATGTGTGTGAGGTTTAGTTTTATTCCTTGTTATATGAAGGTATCTAGAACTTGCCCGGTGTGTATTCAAAATAAAAAAGAATGTTAAGTTTAGGAGATGATATAGGTCATTCTTTGATAGTCATGGTTTATACCTTACTTTACCTACCTAATGTATAACATTAGTTAACCCCGTTAAGCCTTTAGCCTATTCTTTAGTAGTTTTACATGTAGCTTATTCCCTTTCTTTTAATTGACTTTGGTTTGATCTAAAACTCCTAAAAACTTTAGTCTAAAAATCAAGATGACAAGGGTATGAAATAGAGGAAAGAAGAAAGAGTTAAGAAGCCTTAAGGTAATAACTATAGGTGTGTTTACAAGTTCACATGCTGGTTGGTGGAGAGTAGTTATTGAAAAAATTTAAAATGATCAAAAAGGAATTGAGTCATGTGTTGATAAATAACACTCTCTAATAAATATGTGTAAGCTAACTTAAAGAAATGGAGAAAGACAAAAGAGAGTGTAAAGATAAAAGTAGTGGAAAATAGGTTGGTCAAAGATGAGCTTAGTAAAAAATATGATGTATTAAAGTGCTTGGGGAATTTAGTCACTATTTGTATCTAAAATTGTTCCTCCTCGTCCCTTATCCCACGTTATAATCCTAAAAGTCATACTAGATCTTAAGCTTAAATATTCTTATATTAGTGGAGTATTACACTAAGGGCAAGCCTATGGGTCATCCTAATACTTCATGTGAAATTTTTTGTGAGAGTGAATGTATTTTTATTCTTGTACACAATAGTGCGTGGACTACATGATGGTGAGTGATATTGGGTAACTCTCTGATTATGAGGGCACATGTTTAATGAAGGATATGTCGCTTATATGATTTCTTTGTTGAAGTAATATGCATGAGTTTTCTAATTTTGTAGAGTCAATTCTTGAGGTTAGGAGGTTTGAGTGGTTATTCTTGTGGTTGAAATTTCAGAGTGACATGCTTGGGATAGAACTTGATATTCATATTAGACATTGTGGTTCTGACTTGAGTACCTTGTTTTGGTTGTTGATGTGGATCCGGTTGTGTTGAACATGAGTGTGAAGAGTTGTTCAAAGATGAACAAGACTCAAAGTGTGGAATTATGATCTTAGGCATTTTGTACATCCAATTGTTAATTATTGCCCATAATTTTGTCTATTTTGTAAGCTACATTGCATATATATTCATTTGATTAAGCTTAACTTGTGTTCATGAACTAATGAATATGATAAGTATTTTAGGTTGATACTTTTGCAAAAATTTATCTTGATTTGGCATCAACAATGAGCTTGTGGAGTATTAAAGGCATTATGATCAATATCGAGAAGCAATACGAGTTTAATAATTCCTTTTCCTCCTTTGCACTATGTATTACTCATAGGTTATCCCTTTTAATGTCACGGGGAATGGGGATGCCTATGGAGAAATTGGCTCTGTATACTGCACTCGGAGGAGTCAAACCTTCAGCAGTACCAAAATTTATGAATTATCATATCCTTGATTCGGCGCCAAATTCTTATCTATGAAAACATTTTTAATCATCAATTTACTTGCATATGCAATGCTTACCTATTATCTTAATGTAGGGACAAACAATGAGAAACTATCAAATGATGAATTCTACATTGGTCTTATACAAAAGAGAGCAACTGGACAGGTGAATTTTAGCACGTTAGCCCTTTGTAGATTATGTAGATTACCAAGTGGAACTCTGAATTCTCACAGAAGCTACGTTTGCAACATTTTTTCCCTTATTTCAGGAATTTTATGAATTCCTTCATGAATTCATGAAAGCTATGAAGCAAAATTATAGAGAAAAAAATTCTCGTATAGGTCATTAATTTGATACTTAACCAACATTATGTCAATGAGTGTTTCATCACTTTTTTACTATGTGACCCCTGAACCTTAAGTTTGTAACTTATTTCTCAGTTTGAAGATTTCGCTTACCACAATGCTTTTGAGTTGTTGGCTAAATATCATACCACAGATTTGGCCTTTAACGATGATATACAGGTATGGTACATGTCACTCTGGATGTTCTCATGAGATTGATATGTTCTTTTCTGATCGTTGATTCCACTATTGCAGGGGATAGGTTCTATGGTGCTTGTAGAGCTATTTCATCCCTTAAGATAATTGAAGGTCCATAATGTGAACATACTTTCTTGTTTCTCGGTGCTGGAGAGGTTAGTTTCTATCTTTTTGATAAATTTGCCACTTCAACTCCATTGTTTTTGCTACACAAGATGTTTTGAACTGGTAACAAGTTCCATAATGACTTGAATGAAATGTTTTTTTGGGTACACAATTTTTATTATGTCAAAACAACTTCAAAACAAGTTCAAGAATAAATCAAGAACACTTATGAAGTTTTTCAACACCTTCAACACAAGTTCAATATGAACTATCAAGGAAGTGTGTTATTTTATATTAAAGAAAAAAAATAAAGCAAAATAAGAAAGTCCTCCAAATTTATGAAGTGTCCTTAATGAAATAATTCTCCTCAAGTACTTGAGGTTGTGGAATTTTCATCCCAGGATAAAATGGCTTCACAACCAGAATGTAGTGGTACCTCAAACTTTCTGGTTTTCTCCGAACTCACTCAATGGGAGATGATCACACGGAGTTTTTAGAAGCAAGAGAAATGTTTTTTCTAAGCATAAATTTTAATACTAAACTTGTGGAAAAATACAGGTTTATATAGCCATGAAGTTCCTCTTCAGAAAGAAGGCAATGGTTCATCGAAAAGGTATATCATTTTAGAATAGTCATGTATGTCCATTCTAAAACATGTCTTTTCTGAACAATCATAATTGACCGAACAGTCACCCCTTATCTGAAATAGTGTGTTCTTTCCTCGAAGGGTTGTGTCCTTCCATTTTCCATTCATACCAATTGAACCCAACAATCCCCCATACGAATGGGGAATGGTTACTCTTTTTAAAAATTTACAGATAAGTATGTGATTATCAAGCAAAAACTGATTGCATCTGGATAAGTGGGTTTCCCTTTGAATTTTTCATAATGAACAAGCATCGGATGCACTCGATCAATCGATAGATTTGATATCTTTGAACCGTCGAGCTTTAATGTACACCTAGACATTACGTGTCATACAACCAGCCTTTTACCGTTTATGGTTCTCATGATTTTATTTGTTTCAGCCATAAACATGTCCCAGTTTTATAAGAGCTTTGAGAATAGGCTATTACTAACATTCTCCTTGAAGCGGTTTCTATTTCACCCTCACATAGCTGATTTCTAAATGTTCAATCCTATAGATTGAACTATTTGGTCAAATCTGCAAAATTTAGCTAATCATTAAAAGACTTCACACCATAAATCTTATCGTTGTTTACTAAATATTCTCTACATCGTAAGAATAGGTTGGGTATATTGACAATGTTGAACCTGTCAGACTCAACTTTGTTTGATCTCCTTGAACATAGCTCTTAGGATCTCCAGTATGCTAGGTAGATTTACCGCCATGCTGACTTGTCCTAGGCTGTAAACCCATTACCTTGGATGTTCTCTCAACTGCCTCTCTAGATAGGCCTTTTGTAAGTGGATCTAACACATTATCCTTTGACTTTCATAGTCAATAGTGATAATTCCACTAGAGAGAATTTCTCTAATGGTATTATATCTTCGTCTTATGTGATGAGATTTAGCATTGTACATCATGATCCATACCCTACCTTTTGCCGTTTGACTATCATAGTGTATACATACTGGTACCAATGGTTTGGGCCAATAAGGAATATCTTCCAAGAAGTTCTGAAGCCATTCTGCTTCTTCACCAGCTTTATCTAATGTGATAAATTCAGTTAGTAAGGCATTCATAATTTTCTTTAAGGTTCAATTTTTCCTTTTCGCAATTCTATTAGATTGAGGTGAATACAGGGACGTAGTTTGATGGACAATTCCATTCTCTACACATATTTTTGCAAAGGGAGATTCATATTCTCCACCCCTATCACTTCTTATCATTTTGATCTTTTTCTTTAACTGATTTTCAACTTCTGTTTTATATTGACTAAACGCATTTATTGCTTCATCTTTACTGCTTAGCAAATATACATAACAGTACCTAGTGCAATCATAAAAAAAAGTTATAAAATACTTTTTCCTGCTACGAGATGGTGTTGACTTCATATCACAAATGTCAGTGTGGATTAAGTATAAGGGATTGGAATTCCTTTCAACGGACTTATACAGATGCTTAGCATACTTTGATTTCACAAACGTTTGATATTTTTTATTTATTACACTCAAAGTTTGGCAAAACTTCTAAGTTAATCATCTTTCACAAGGTTTTATAATTGACATGTCCTAATCGTTCATGCCACAAATCATTAGACTCTAGCAAGTAAGAATAAATGGAACTTTTATTGATTTCAACATTCATTACATTCATCTTAAATAAACCCTCAGTGAGGTAGCCATTTCCTACGTACACTTCTCCTTTACTAAGTATAATATTTCCATAAACAAATACACATTTGAATCTATTTTTATCAAAAAGTGATACAGAAATCAAGTTCTTTCTTAACTTCGGTACGTACAAGACATTGTTAAGAGTCAACACTTTGCCTGATGTCATTTTCAGGTAGACTTTTCCTGTTTCTTCAACTTTTGCAGTTGCAAAGTATGCCATGTTAATATTCTCTTCGCCTTGAGCTAGAGCGAACGCAGCAAACAACTCTTTATTTGTACAAATATGGCGGGTGGCACTAGAATCCATCCACCATTCTCGAGGATTTCCAACCAAGTTACATTCTGGAAGCATGGCACATATATTGTCCATTTTGTTCTTGGATTCAGTCATATTTTCTTGATCCTTCTTTTTTCCTTTCTTTGGGGCACGACAATCTATAGACTTGTGGCCAATCTTCCCATAACTAAAGCATTACCCTTTGAATTTTTTCTTAGGTTGATCACTTTATTATCTAGATTTCTTCTACTTCTTTGAGTTATTGGGGTCGTCTTCTACAATGTTAGCTCTATCATTGCAGAATTTCCTTTAGACCTCTTCTCTACGGCTTTATTGTCTTCTTCAATGGGCAGCCTTACACAATAAGGTCTTCGACTGTCATCTCCTTTCGTTTGTGTTTCAAGTAATTCTTGAAGTCCTTCTACAAAGTTGTCAACTTCTCAATTATCGCATCTACTTGAAATGCCTCGTTCACAACCAAACCTACAACAAAGTTAATGTGAAAATTAAGAACATTTTTAACATGTTCATATAAGGTATTCATTAAATTTATACCTTCTGAAAGGAGATCGTGGATGATGACTTGCAACTCTTGTACCTAAGAAATGACAGTCTTGCTATTGATCATTTTGTACTCAAGTAATCGTACAATATAGAACTTCTTGGTTCCCGCATCCTCAGTCTTATATTACTTTTCCAGCATATTCCACAATTCTTTAGATGTCTTCATTACGTTGTATACATTGTATAAGTCATCTTAGAGGCCGCTTAGGATGTAATTCCTACATAGGAAATCAAAATATTTTCACGCCTCTGTTACAACTAATTGCTACTGGTCCAAAGTTTCTTCGGACACTTCTGAAGCATTTTCTTAAATAAACCTTTGAAGACATAAGGTTGTTAAATAGAAGAACATATTTTGTTGCAACCTCTTGAAATCAACTCCAGGAAATTTTCTGGTCTTTTCCGATAGTGTCATAGCGAGTGGCGCATTTGTGCGATTGGTTGTGGCAACACTTGTTGCTGTCACACTTGTCATACCTTCAACATGATTAGTTGTAGTCATTTTTCCTATCACAAAAAGACTATCAACTTTAGTATAAAATTATACTTATTCCAAGTTCGTATCAAGTTATAAACACTACTTGTTTATAGTTTAACGATGAAGTTTTTATGTCTTTCAATCGTTAACCGAATGACCTTAACTTATGATGAAAATTTATTTCTTCAAATCACTTGTTAAGTTCAAATGGAGTAGAAAGCTTAAAGTTTTAATCTCTAGAAACCAACAACACAGATTATGAAAAAAAACTTTAGTGAAAAGAAAATTTCACCAAACAAGCAATTTTTTTTTCTTTTTCCAATTATTTCCTTAAGATTGTTGTTTCGGGTACACAATTCGTATTATGTCAAAAAAACTTCAACACAAGTTCAAGATTGAATCAATAACAGTTAACAAGTTTTTCAACTCCTTCAACACAAGTTCAATATGAACTATCAAAGAAGTGTGTTATTTTATTTTAAAGAAAAAAAAAGATGAAGCTGAATTAGCCAAGTCCTCTGAATTTACGGAGTGTCCTTAAGGAAATAATTCCCCTCAAGTACCCGAGGTTGCAAAATTTTCCTCTCAAGATGAAATGATTTCACAATCAGAATGTAGTGGTACCTCAAATTTTTTTGTTTTATTTGAACTCACTCAACGGGAGATGAGCACACGGAGTTTTTAGAAGCAACAGAAATGTTTTTTTCTATACAAATATTTTCATACTAAACCTGTGGAAAAAATGTAGGTTTATATAGCCATGAAGTGCCTCTTCGGAAATAAGACAATGGTTCATCAGAAAGGTATATCATTTTGGAATAGTCATATCTATCCATTTTGAAACACCATGTCTTTTCTGAACAGTCACAACTGACCCAATAGTCACCCCTTTTTCGAAACAGTGTGTATTTTCCTTTTGGTTTATGTCCCTCAATTTTTCATTCACACTAATTGAACCCAACATGGAAAACTCCACTTTCTGCATCTTTTTTTCTTATAAGAATAATTTAGTAAAAATGTAATAATCTACCCTCGTTCTTATGCTTCACTCCTTATAGACTAATGTTGGTTGTGGTTTACATTAGAATCTTCAGATATCTTTTTACTGTAAGGAAATTAAGTTTAACTTGGCATCAAATCACATCTATGACCTCCAACTTTAGGTGTGCACAAGTAGGTACTTAACTTGTGTAAAGTTGAAAAAGTAGACACACAAGTCCTATGTGGCATAATACACATAGGACGCTATGTAGGAAATGAATTGGCCACATAGGATGCTACATAGGACATATGTGTCTACTTGTTCAACTTTATACAAGTTTAAGCGTCTACTTGTGCACACTTAAAGTTGGAGGTCATAAATGTGATTTGATTCCAAGTTAAAGGCCATGTTTATTTATTATAATTATTTTATTTCATTTAATTGAGTGATCATGTATAGGGTCTTATTTTTAGTGGGCCAAGGAAACACTTCAAGAAGCCTTGGGATCATGAACACGAACCTGTCAATAATCTCCTAGATGCTGTCAAGGTACAATGAGATCCTCACCATCGATTTCCATATTAAAAACACTATTTTGTATGATTTCTGAGCTTTTCTTTGCTTCATACTATAATTTACCGTTAATCCAACCATCTTAAATGGGACATCTGGAGTTGGAAGAACATTTACGAAGAAAGTCGTTTAGGCCATGGCCTCCATGAATGAGGTGACCACTTCCTGCTTCATTTTTTTTTACATGACATTGTACTTCTAAGCTAACAGATGCAAAAATAATTTTGTAGAGACTTCTTATTACGGCTCTCTCAAACCCAACCTCACAAGCTGAGTGTACTGCTGAAGACACTTATACTTAGGCTGAGGTACGGAGTAGCCAGGGGTGGAGCTCCCCTTCAAGTAGGGGGTTCAGATAAACCTCCTTCGTCGAAAAATTATGCTATATATACTTAATTAAAATTATTATTTATGTATATATAGTAGATGTTGAATCCCCTTCGGTTAGTTCGTATGTTCACTAATGAACCCCTTAGTAAAAATCCTTGTTCCGCCACTGGGAGTAGCGATGAGAAGAAGTTATATATGTGGCCATTTTAGCTTTCATTCATGATGCTGATTGGCTTGTCAATTATTTTTAATAGGGTTGTGTTGTTTTTGCCAGTGCAAGTCCATTCCCTTCAGTTGAGTACAATGAGAAACTCTACTTTCCTGGCTAGGAGTTGTAAATACAAATTATTTCTATGTTATAGTCAATTTATAATGGAACAATTCCTGATTTTGTTCTATCCTTGTGAGATACAGGCATTAATTGTTGCATATTCCCTAGATTTGGTTTTGGCTTAGTTATGTCTAGTACGATCCATGTGCACGATGACATGCTTTTAGCAGCTTGTAAGTACTACAGAGGATTGATTTCACACTGGGATTCTTTAACTGACATCTTTATATCATATCAATTAGATGTATAAATTTTCAGCAGTATAATTGGCCAAAATGAATTATAGGCGCTGGCCAGACTACACAAAACATATAAACTGTTTTGTAGAATACATATATAGGCCCCTGAAATATTTCACTTTTCCTGCATAGGCACCTCAATTAAGAAAGGTACCTATTGAACCCTTTACTCCTTCAGAAATGGTTTTAATTGGGCCTAATTCTCCGACCTGGTAGTTTGCATGTACTCACGTCTGGGAGGAGTGTGAAATATCATGGAACCAGCTTATGTGGAACCCAACGGATCTTTTATCCTCTTTTTATACCCAATTTATTTTAAAAAAAAATAATTCCCACTTTTTTCCTCTTTTTATACTCAATTCTTAATATCCACCATTTTTGTCTCCTAAATTCTCCTTCTCCTCTTAAATTCCTTTTTGGTCTATTCTCTTGCTCCGCTTAAACTCTCCTACTCTTATTAGTTTCTTCTTCTTACTCGTTTTTAGTAGTAATGTATAATTCATCTTTTTCATTATCTTCATCTTCTTCAATTCCAAAAAGAGTATGTTTGTGTGGGGTGAAAGCTGAAATTAAGACCTCGTGGACACAACTCAACACTGGTCGAAGATTCTTTTGCTGCAAAACTTCAAAGGTATTTATCTTTTGCTGCTTCATTGGATAAAATGTAATTACTTCGATTAGTGGATGCAATTTTTTAAATTTGTTTTAAACTATAGGCGAGAGGTGGATGCAATTACTTTGATTGGTATGATGATGAAATGCCTCCTCAAAGCAAAGAGGGTGATGTGAGGTTTATTGAAAATACTCAAATCATTTGAAGAAGAAAGGAATCGATCAAGAAAATTTAAAGTGATATGCGTTGGGGTGATAGTGATTTTGGCTACATGGAATTTTTTCAAGAAATGCTCTTAGATTTTGGCAAATATTGGCTTAGGTTTCTTATAAATAGGACTGTTTTGATTTGGCTAATTCTGAAATATATTAGTTGTATTGGGACTATTTTTCTTTGGCTTTCCTATTATAGTGGGATTGTTGTGTATGAAACAATTAAGAAGGAATGAAGATAAGTTGTGAAATGTTACTCTTTTACTATGTTTTGATTTTGCTTTACTGTTGTAATTGGTTTAGTTAGCTTACTGTACTCTATTTTTATAGAGTTCAAATGATTCATTTATATGATTCAAAGCTGTCAAATGATTCACACAAAAGGAACCATCATTCAATAATTATATAAAGCTCAAGAGAACAAGTACAACTGGTCGACATTTTAAACACAATAATCTACCATTCAACTGCTCAAATTGAGCTCCAAGCATACATTAAGTGTTCATCAAAAACTAATCTAAACAGACCACAAAAAATAGTTCAGAATCTTCAAAAACCCCAACAAAATACCAAGTAGTCATACAACTAATCACCAAACTATACATTGTACTAAAAACACAATTAATTCAACAACTTCATATTCCTCCTGGAGCACTAGAACTTTCAAGTTGGATTGTTTTTTTACTGACTCATACTCTACAATTGAGAAGTTGTGATAACATTTTTTCCCTTTCACTTCATTCCTCAAGGCTTATAACCAATATCAATATTTTTTTAAGTTGCATCTTTGTAAACACCCGGAGTGACAACTGTTTCACCTCTAATTCCAGGCTACATAAAATAAAGTAAAATTAGATTTGTCAAAAGACAATTTAAAATTACATGAATTTAAGTTGTAATTCACACTTACATTTAATATTTTACTGCCACTCATTTGATCAGTGTAGATACCAAATCCTACTGTCTTAGACTTCTTTTGTCCTAATGATGATGTTGATGCTCTAATGGTCTTTTTGTCACCAAGTTGCTGATCAGAAACTTTTTTTCCCTCTACCTCTGTCAGTGCCTCTTCCAGATCCTTTGCCTTTGCCAGCTCCCCTACTTTTGTTAGTGCCTCTACCTCTACCTCTTCCAGCTAGTTACACTCTTATAACTGATAAGGTATCAACACACATAGAACTGTTAAAGCTTGGTTGCTGGCTGAAACTTTGTGGCATTCTAGAGCTTGGTGGTTGGCTGAAGCTTGGTGGCTTACTAGAGCTTGGTGGTTGGCTGAAGCTTGGTGTCCTGGTAGAGCTTAGTGGCTGGCTGAAGCTTGGTGGCCTGCTAGAGCTTAGTGGCTGGATGAAGCTTAGTGGCCTGCTAGAGCTTGGTGGCTGGCTGAAGCTTGATGGCCTGCTAGAGCTTGGTGGCTGGCTGAAGCTTGGTGGCCTGCTAGAGTTTACTGCCTGGCTAAAGCTTCCAGGTTGTCCCATTCCATCCTAACAATAAAGAATATTAAATATATATTATAAATATTAGAATTTAATTATTGAATTAAAAGATATTAGTGCATTACCTGAGCTTCCAGGTTGTCCCATTCCATCCTAACAATAAAGAATATTAAATATATATTATAAATATTAGAATTTAATTATTGAATTAAAAGATATCAGTCCTTTCCTGGATAGCTTTCCATACTTCTTCTTCTTAGGCTCATTTTTCCTTTTTTTTCTATTCTTTCCTGGTCTGCCAGGCATGGTCTAGGCTCAGAAGGATCAATCATTACAACACTTGTGTTAGGCCACATTTTCATATTAGGTATTGACTGAAGAAAGCAGTCATAAGCCTTCAAGAATGTATCTTTCTTATTCCACTCTTCCACATAAAATTTAGGCTCTATACTTTTATGCCGATAAGCCAATACAACATGTTGACATGGTATGCCTCTCAATTGCCAGCTTCTACAAGTGAAAGTCCTTGCCCTAATATCAACTATATTCCTATAAGGACCATCTAAAATTTCATACCCAATCTATCCATTGAACCTAACTGTGCAATTTCTAGCCATATCTTTGTTTTCTTCAAGTACAAGCGAAGCCATAAAAGAGATGTCTGAAATCTAGGTATCAACAAACTTCCTCATTTCAACATTTCTTTTCATTATCTTGTGTCTAGTATCCTCTAACATACTTATTATAGATTTATGTCTAGCAGCTAAAATCCATGAATTAAAAGTCTCACACATATTATTCTCAACAATGTCACATTTAGAATGCTCCCTAAAATATACCCTGCACCATAATTTTTTTTCATAATGTAGTAAGTCCTCACAAATATCCTTACCAAGTTGACTGAGTTTGCCCATCTCATCCAAAAACTTCACTTCAAAACTGGATTTAGCACACCTCCAAAATTATTTTCTTCTTTCTTCTCCTCTCCAGATCTGATGCCAATTGGACCAGATGTGTCTTGCACACAACTTATTTCACAATCTGATAGCAACTCAAGTATAGTAGGTACAAGACCCTACATCAACATAAATACAAAATCAAAACACAAAATATATGAACATGGACTATATAGTAAATAAATAGAAGACATCAAAATTAAAGTTTAAAAAGTAGGCTAACCTTTTTCATATCTGACATGATAGTCAGTCCATGTCCAGTAAAGAAATGTTGAAATCAGTGTCAAACTTGAACTAATCACTCAAAATCATTATGTAACTTTTTATTATACAATAGATGAAGCATAAATTAGTAGTATTAGGAGTCAAATTGCAATTTTAGGATTTCTGATAGAGAGATTTGGGGATGGGTATGAGGGATTTGACGTTATAAAGGGGAAATGAAGTGGAAATTATATTTATGTATTAATTAAAAGAAAAGGTGAAATGTAAAATATAATTGGTTAATCGGTCAAAATTTACACGTAGGAGGCGACTACATACATGCACTCAACACGTTAAAAATAAGGCTTTAAAAAGGTGCCACATCGGATAATTGGGCTCAACTGAAACCATTTGTGAAGGGGTAAAGGGTTCAATAGGTATCTGTCTTAATTGAGGTGCCTATACGGAAAAAGTGAAAGAGTTAAGGGGCTTCTATATGTATTTAGCCTATATATATTTATATTTATACTTAATAAACAAAACATATACATTTTGTCAGCTATTATTTTTGCGGGCCAAAAAGGAATTATCTTTTTCTAAAACTAGTTGATTTTCTATGAAACAGCAGAAGCTTTGGCTGTTCAAGTAAATGGGGAATATTATGCCAAGGGAAAGATATACCCTCCTTTTGTTGATATCAGAAAGACCTCAGCTCACATAGCTGCTAGTGTTGCAGCCAAAGCATATGAACTTGGTGAGTGCATTTCCTTTCTTTTTCGTTATATGTTTTTTAATTCCTTGTCTTGTTTAACTTAAACAATTTAGTCAATTGTGTTAGATTTTTTGCCCTAATTTTTTATAAAATTTAAATTTTATTTTTTTTTAGAAGAAAAATAAAAGTAATACCATAATTACTTTTACTTTTCGTAAAAGAAATATAAAACTCTTTCATATTTGGCTAACCTTTCTTTTGAAGGAAAGGTTCTGGGACTTTATAAATAGAAGATTTATTTTCTCATACCATAACACAATAACATCTACCATGTAGACATTTAAGAGTTTTGTTTAGAGGGAAATTTTCTCTCAATTAGTTTTATGTTTTTTATTTAGATTTTTAATATGTAGTATAATTGGCCGAACCATATCAATAGTATATACTTTTTAATATGTTTTTCTTTTTCATCTGAATTATCGTTCGATGATTTGCAAACTATTAGCTTCTGCATGACGCCCTCTCAATTTCAAACTCAAAAAGTGATATCAGAGCATACGGTTCAAAGGTTCAATGGTTTGGTGAAATGAGGATGAAGACAAATTAATCAATTTGTAATCAATTTTATGATAAAGAAAAATTTTTGTCTAACTACATGTAAAGAAGAAGTTTAAAACATATTTTCAACATTCATGTTGCTTCATCTTTAAAAATAAAAAGAAGATATTTTTTAAATTATTTTTAACCCATAATATTTTAAACTTTATTTTTAACCATGACAGCAATGATAAAGATTATGTAAATAACAAAAATCATACATGTGAAGAAGGTAGATCAAATTATGTCAAGAAAATCAAGCCAAAAATGAGAGATTTGTTAGGATTTTTATCCTGATTTTCTTATCAAATTTAAGTTATATTTTTCTTAGAATGAAACAAAAAGTAATACCATAATTACTTTTACTTTTCGTAAAAGAAAAATACAAAACTTTTTCATATTTGGCTAACTTCTGTTTTGAAGGAAAAGTTTTGGTACTTTATAAATAGAAGACTACTATTTTCATACCATAACACAATAACATCCTCTTCTGAAATGATGACACAATAACATTCACTACGTATGCATTTAAGAGTTTTGTTTAGGGGGATTTTCTTTCAATTAGTTTTTATGTTTTTTATTTAGTTTTTTAATATGTAAGTCAATTGGTCGAACCATATCAATAATATATCATTTTTAGTATGTTTGTTTTTATCATTTGAATTATTGTTCGATGATGCAAACTATTAGCTTCCACATGACACCTCTCGATTTTAAACCCAACAAATTGTACCTCAGGTGTGGCAACACGTCTCCCTCGGTTTCTG